>NC_067485.1:41593383-41803383 GCF_947179515.1 Apodemus sylvaticus | reverse complement strand
CCCATTTCAGGATGGAACCTACCTGTCTATGTGCACGTGGTCAGGCGGGGGTGGGGGGGCGGGGCAGCAGAGGGTAGATGCTCCCTTTCCGTCATACAGTGGCTAGATTCTCCACCCAACCACCTTCCTAACCCCCTCCTGGTCAGGGGCCACCACGCAGCTCCTGCTACCAGCTGAGGCAGCCCGGCCTTTCCCATTGAGCAGCTCTGGATCCCCGTGAAACGAGCCATTGAGTCTGCCTTCTCACTGCATCAGTTCTCTCCTTGTTGCTGTGATCAAGCGCCTGGCGAGAAGCCCCTGAAGGATGGAGGGGTTATTTTGGCTCACGGTTTAAGAGACAGTATAGCCCAGCAGGGCAGGAATGTGTCAGGAGGAGTGCCAGGCATCTTGTCGGGCTATGTCAGATACCAGCTAGCAGAGAGGAGTCAGCAAGTGGAGTGAGGTCAGAAACCTTGCAGTCTGTCTACCAACCTGTAACTCTCACTTACAGGTCCCACAATCTCCCAGAATAGCTCATCATCTGAAGGTCAAGTGTACAAATACATGAGCCTGTGGAAGACATTTTATATACAAACCAGAGGTTCCGGAACTTCTTGGCCCTTGAGGCCTTCCTGGCTTACTAACTTTTCTTTTCCTGTGAGTGACTTCAGCCTTCTTTCTCCATGTCCCCCCAATCTCCCTCCCTTCATAAGCTGTTCCAGAGTGTTGGCATGGAAACTCAGAATTCTTCTGATGAATTTCCTTTCCTAAGGCCTCCCTCTCTGTCCAACTTCATCTTCTACTAGCTTCCTACACACACCCAGGGGCACACAAGCATTTTCTTGATTGGACATCTTTCCAAGGTCTCTTTTTCGTTCCTAGAATAATCTCCAGTTTCCTAGAACAACTGTGTCTTCGGTAAAGCAATCAGAGTGAAGTGGTTCCCCTTCCCTGCCCCGACAACATGAGGTGAATTCACAGCAACATGTCTTGAGTTGCAATAGAGCTGATGATGATGTTGCCTTGTTGTCCTTACCCTCTGTACTGGGAACTCTAGAGAGCAGAATTCCCCCTCAGCATCCAGAGGTCTCACTCACCTCTGGAGCCCTTCCCCTGTTCAGTGTCCAACATGTAGTTAACTCTCTGATTGGCCAGTGGGATCCTTTCCCCTGGCTCAGTGTAACAACTAGTTAGCTCTCTGAAACTGTGAGGGGACAACAGCTGGATTTGTTCTGAATTCTGTGTAATTGTTTGTGTTAATATTAGGCATTGCAGTCTTTAGTGATGCTTTCTTAATTAAGGTTAGGTTGATGAGGTTAGATTTGCCAATAGGACACCTTGTAGTGGCTAAAGATTCTCATTGTCTCTGGCATGATGTTGATACAGCCTAAGGGATGTTTCAGTGTAAGCAGAGACAGTTCATTCTCGATCAGGGTAAAGTAATAGCCTAGAGAAAAGATTGCTTATTTGACTCTGGAAATCAATATTAGAACTCAGGTGCAATGGATACTTCTGTGAAGAAATAACTGAAAAATTAATCTTGTTACAACTTTATAAAAACAAGCCAATGTGGTTGAATGGCCCTGAACTGGTGTACCATGCCACTGAGACAACAGCCTTAGGAACATGTCAGTAAGACACAGAGGCTATTAGACCCAAACTGAGCTGATGGATGTAAGCTATTCTCTGCGGATGCTGTCTGCACTCTATTGGATTCCTTATTATTAGAAGATTTAAAAGCCACTTTGGACTCACAGTTATTTACATTTCTAATTTCCTACATCGGATGGTGGAGCACAGCTTTAAGTAGTAGCCTCTGGAACAAAACATTATAATGGCACAAATCATCAGCCTTCTACTGAATGCTCCTCCTGTCCATGTAGACACAGGTCACTTGGTCACTTTGCTTCACCCTTCTCATGTGTCCTGTCCTCAGCTCCAAAGAGTGGACATGCACAGCTATCCTGAGGGATTTCTCTTTGAGATTCTGGCTACACATATACAGGCACATATATACAGACGCTGGGTACATATGCAGCACACACTGATGCACACTTATATTTAAAGCATAAACCTTTTATTGACATAGCATTTCCGCAAACGGTGCTTAAAAGTATCTTAAGTAGGCACCTGGATGAACGTTCACAGATGGAATGGATGGCTATGTGAGCTCATGAGGCAATCGGGAGCCTTCCCCCATCATTCCCCACCCATCTGGGCCTCAACCCAGGAAGTGAACCATGATCCTGACTTAAGTCATCACAGATTAACCTTTCTTGTATATGAACTCTAGAAACTAAAGCCATAACCTGCATCATAATCCTTCCAAGAATGGGTTGCATGTTGTGGTGGTTTGAATATGTTTGGCCCATGGGAAGTGGCACTATTAGGAGGCGTGGCTTGTTGGAGTAAGTGTGTCACTGTGGGGGTGGGCATTGAGGTCTTACACTTAAGCTCCATGCAGGCAGAATCGAGCCTCCTGGCTGTCTGCAAATGACAGTCTCCTCATGGCTGCCTTTGGATCAAGAGGTAGAGTTCCTGACTCCTCCAGCACCAAGTCTGCCTGTGTGCTGCCATGCTTCCCGCTATGACAATGGACCGAACCTCTGAACCTGTAAGCCAGACCCAGTTAAGTGCTGTCCTTTAGGAGGGTTGCCGTGGTCATGGTGTCTCTTCACAGCAGTGGAAACCCTAACTGAGAACATGTGGACCTTGTTTTTGAGTCTTGCCATGTGTGTCCCCTGTGTGGTAATCTTCCTCCATCGCCCCCTCCCCAGGGACTCCTGGCTTGTTTCCAGCTGGAGCTGGAGCACAATGCAGGTGTGGATGCTTTTCTATAATTTTTTTTCTGGCAAACCCACATTTTTGTTAAATTTTGGGCCCTGAGATGTGCATTTCCCGTCTTTAGAAGCTCTGGCATGCCCCGTCTCCAGTGTCTGGATCAACACTGGCCCTGTCATCTGTGTGAGAAGCTCCCAGGAGCTGCTGCAGTCTCACCAACATTTGTTACTGGTCTGTACTTTATTATTATTATTATTATTATTTTTTTTTTTAGTGATTCCAGCATGTGAATAACGAGATCTCATTTGGGTTTTAAGCTGTTTTTCCGTGGTTACTGATTGAGTCAAGTATGTGTTTTGGAATGGTTTTTAGTAAAGTTCCTCTTGCTTTTATTTCTGTCGTATTGTCTGCTCTTTTAAAGTAGGATTTATTTCATTTTATCTATTTATGTGTGTATATGTTTATCTATTTATGTGTGCTTGTATATATGTGTCTGTGTACACATGAGTACAGGTACCTTTGGGGGTCTGGAGGGCATTGGGCCCCCCAGAGCTCGGGTTATAGGCAGCTATGGTTACAGGCAGGCTGGGTGGGTTCTGAGAACTGAACCATGGGCCTTTGCAGAAGCATCAGGCACCCTGAACCACTCTCTGTCTCCCCAGACACTTTTGATGAGTTATATTTTTAAGTATACCTCACTTCAATGTAAAATCTATTGGTATGAAAGTATTCATTCTCTTCTTTTAAAAATCACGATGTTGGGCTAACCAGATGGCTCAGTGTGTAAAGATGTCTGCCTCTACACCTGAGGCCTGGAGTTCTATCCCGGGACACACACAGTGGAAGGAGAATCTATCCTGCAAGTGATCCTCTGACCTCCCCGTACCTTGGAGCAGTCAGGTCTTCTTACCTCACAGAGACACAAAAATAAATAAAAATGTAACAAAAATTTTAGAAGTATTTTTTGAAAAACTCCCTTGTGCTGGTAATTGATATTTTCTGTTTTTTTTCCATAGCCATTCTAGTGTCTGTCTTTAATTTTTCTATATTGTATGTTTTATTTTTCACAATTTCTGATCTTACATTTTTTTTCTATTTTAAATCTTATTTATTACTTGCTTAATTTTTAAAAGGCAAGGCATCCATGGCTGGCCTGAGTGGTGGGGGGAGGGGGGGCTCATCTAGTCTTTGAGGACAGCTGCGTCACGGACTCTGTGATAGCTTCTAGCTCAACACAGCAGCCATACAGGACTGCGTTTCTCAATCTGCTGTCCAACACTCTGAAGCAAAAGAGTAAAACTGACTGGGAGTAGAGGCCACACTGCAGGGAAACACTCCACTTAGACCTGGAGCAGCATTCATTTGAGAGCCACACCTACTCTCTAATTCTACATTTTATCTACCCATTGTATTTAGTTAAAAAAAAATCACTTCATTGTGATGAACTTACAAATAAAACCATGAAATGCTTTAGTTTTTGTTTGTTTGTTTTGCTTTTGAGACCTTAGGCCTTCTTCTGACTTTGTAGAGACACAAAAGATAGTGTGAAAGGTGTGGCCAGCCATGTGGTCGTTTAAAAGGAACTTAGTGTGACAGTGTACAGGGCTGCACGCTGGGGGTGGCTCTCATAAATGAGTTTTAACATTAATGTATAAATTGAGTCAGAATAACAACAGTCAGAGATTATGGTCACCTCACATCTCTTCTATTGCATCGATAAAACAGATCCCCAAGAGATTAAACACAAAAGAGAAACTCAGGAGGCTCCCTGGCCGATACACTGGTGAGGGCGCTCGTGCAGAGCATTAGGTTAAATGGACCGTGAAGGCTCATCCAGCCCAGGCTGCCTTGAACGCCCGTTTCTCCTGGTCTGTGCTGCAGAGTACTGGGATGACAGAGATGCCACCACACCAGACTCGGGCTTCTCTCTTCTCTCCTGCATGTGCCCTCCTGCCTTCAAGGCTCTGCTTTAACACAAGCAAGTTGTGAAGGAGCTGGATGGAATTTTAATTCCCAATTATGCAGTGCTCCCAGAGATAGATCCCAATTATGCAGTGCTCTCATTGATAGATCCCAATTATGCAGTGCTCCTAGCGATGGATCCCGATTAGGCAGTGCTCCCAGAGATAGATCCTAATTAGGCAGTGCTCCCAGTGATGGATCCTAATTATGCAGTGCTCCCAGCGATGGATCCCAATTATGCAGTGCTCCCAGCGATGGATCCCCATTAGACAGTGCTCCCAGTGATGGACCATGCTGTAGACCTGCTGGAGGCAGCTCCTCCTCCTCTGTGTCTCCTCCTCCCGTGTCCCAGTGGTGACTTACAAACTTCAATAACAAACCTCCCGCTAGAGAAGCCTCCCTGCCCCCATCTGCAGGAGTTCTGCCAGTCATCGGCCCTCTCTTCTTCCAGTTTCCCAGTCATTTATGAGGCCAGTTTTGCTTATCAGTAATGGTTCAAAAGATTTTCAGCATGGAGCAATTAATATCTGTCAGGAGAAATAAATGACATTTTTCATTGCTTGTGACACATTCTTCAATACTGTTTGAAAGTGCTGTAATTATGCGCCATCATGAGATGTAATTTTGGTACCTTGTGGAGCTGTGTTTTAGGGGTACGATTTATAGTTTCTGATTTTTTATACTGAATTAATAGGAAAGTTGTAATTCTGGGCTGTACATTAGCAAATGACTTTTTTTTTTTTTGCAGAGTAATTGGTGTTATTTCCATCTTTCTACAGTCACTCTTCTTTTAGACTTATTCTGTCATCTTACATATATTTGCGTATGCAAATTGTGTTATGATTTTACCACCAGTGGCTTTTTGTCTTCTAGTGCTAGAAATTGAATGCATAGAACAGATATGTGTTTGGATTTTTTTTATCTTCATAAGGAAGCAATGCATAATATTTGCAAAACTTTTACTTCCCTTGGGCCTGTGCCCTTTAAGCATGGTGGGCGGCCTATGTGCTTTATCTTAGCTGGTATTAAGTACTGGCCACAGAGAAAGACTTATGACACTCCCTGTATCAATTCCTGCTTATCCCTGGTCTGCCTCTTCTGCCTTGCAGCATGGACCAGGTTTTGACTCTGGCTTTAGGGTTCCTGTTTTGCTCTTCCATGCCTTAATAGACTACATGCTGTCTAGCGACCCTGTTTTGTTGCCTTCTGTAGTTTGCTCCATACCTCTGTCAGGTTCAAGGAGAGATGATAACCCAAGAGGATGGAGTGGGGAGTCAGATCTTGCAAATGGCACAGGATTAGAACCTACTAACAGCCTTTCAAATTGCAGCTGCACCTACAGTATATCTTGGTGGATTTTTTTTCAGTGGTTAATGGGCCCCTACCATTCTCAGTCACTGCTAGATAGTACCTGTTCTTAAAGTCACAGTCCATCTCTTCTTGTTAGGTAAACAGTCAATAATCCCATCTGAGCCAGTTCCTTGGTTTACTATTTGGGGGGCTGCAGTGATGATGCAGTGATCTCACCGAGCAGGAGGGCCAGGGTATGGCCAGAGTTAGTCTCTTACCTCTGCCCGGAAGGTTGGTTCTTTCCAAGCCTCAAACTGAGCCAGATGTGTCTGGAGAATGCAGTTGGATGAAGACTTCATCCTCACTCTCTTCCTTAACAGTTGGCTTTGGGATTTAACTCTTGGGCTGGTTTGATTTGGGCTTGATTGAAATACACAGCGAGGTATAAAGAGCTAGGAATCTGGAGCAAGGGAATTTTTCAATGAACACATCCTGCTTTATCTTGAAATGTCTGAAATGATTCCTCCAGGAAAGGCTTCTTTCTGTGAATCACAGCAGACCAGCTGCAAGCTACATGGAGATGCAGTTGTTTAAAAAAAGACAGGAGAGGATGTATCGAGCTTCTCCACTGAATTAAAAAAGAAGCATACTGGGACATTGCAAAGTGTCTTACCACATCAAGTGCTCAAATAGGATAGCAGCAATCTGTATTAGTTAAAGGGTCACACTCATATCTGCACACACCCGAAGTAGCCCGTATCTTATTAATAATTAAGGGAGACTGGGACACAACATCTTATGGTGTAGTCTTGTTAATTATCTGACAGTTTTCTGTGCTCTGGTCATGTCTGTTCTTTGTGCCTCCCTCTAACTTCCCCTGATCCACCTCTCATTCTCCCAGCTCCTCCCAACTTTGTATCCTCAGTGTCTGTGTGTCTGTCTGTCTCTGATAACCCACAAAATCTCCAGTTTATGCTGCTCATAGACTCATGTGTGTGTGTGTGTATGTGTGTGTGTGTGTATAGGGCCACCCCCCCCAGCGTGCAGCCCTGTACTGTTACGCCTAGTTTCTTTTAAACAGTCTCATGTTTCACACTGTCCTTTGTCCAGTGTGAACACCTTTCACACTGTCCTTTGTGTGGGGAGTCAGGAGAAGGCCTAAGGGAACCACTGTGAGTGAATGGTTTAATCCGAGGCCTGAGTTTTAGCGTTAATGTATTAACTGAGTCTAAATAATGACAGTCAGAGATTATAGTCATGCCACGTCTCTTCTGTTGCGTTGCTAAAACAGATCCCCAAGTGATTAAATGCAAAAGAGAAACTCAAGTGGCTCACTGATGGTGCTTGTGCAGAGCATTAGGTTAGAGGGAATGTGAAGACTCATCTGCCCGCATTTCTCAGACATATCCCACTCAGCCCAGAATAACCGTCTTATGATCCTCTGTTGAGCTCCCATTTCAATTTAATACAGGGCAAGTTCACACTTTAAAGCTTTTGTAGTTATTTTTAATTGCTGTGCCTTTTATATGAGGTGGGTCAGCACATCTTTTTATATGGGCATGGCAACATTAGCTAACAAACAGAGGACATGGCATGCAGCTATAAACACCCATTTGAGCCCTGGAGAGGATTGCAAATTAAAATTCACCTCTGCGTGCCTTAATATTCCAAAGGTCACAGAGTGACCTTTGCTTAATCATGCATTCCCTGCCAGTTTAACTGGGTGCAGCAAATTATGTCTAAAAATACTAGCACCTACTGCTGAGTAACGGCTTCCTGCGTGCCAGGCAGTACGTCAAGCTCTTCATCCATGCTGTAGAGTCTCATTTCCATAACAGCTTCACAAAGCAGCCGCTATCTCCATTTTACAAATAAGATATCTGGGCTTGGACAAGATTGGCCCACCTGCCTTGAGGGTGAAATTCTACATCTGTAAGTAAAGACATTGGGGTTTGCGTGTGACCTTGCTGCACCGAACTTCTCCACATAGTGTCTCAATTAAGAACAAGGGCCAGGGCCTGGAGAGATGGCTCAGCAGTTAAGAGCACTTACTCTTGCAGGAGGTGGAGTTTGGCTCCTAGCACCCTCGTCAGGCTGTTTGCCACCACTAACAATGCTGACTCCAGCTCTGGGGTATTTGTCGCCCTCTTCAGGCCCTCCTTGGCACATGCACTCATTTTTTTGAGCAGATACTTCGTGTTGCTTGACCACACACTTGGCAGCACATTCTCATTTACCAGCACAACAGCTGTCAGTATTGTGTTTCCGCCCTGTAGATGCAGAAACTCAGCTCAGGAAGGTCACAGAACATTTTCAGAATCTGCAGTTATTCAGGAACAGGACTGAGTTTCAAAAAAGACCACTCAGGCTTCAGAGTCATTCCAACATCTGCCTCCTGATACCCTGTCCCCTAAACATCCCCTCTCATGTGGGATACGGCTGCATGACTGTCTTAGTCTGTGTCATGTTGATCTAAGAGAATCTAAGAGATCTAAGGTAGTAATTGATAATGGCCAGAAATCCATCTGATTCTCTGGCGACTTCTGAAGGGCATCACATGGTATGTGTGTGTGTGTGTGTGTGTGTGTGTGTGTGTAAACTCATCCTTTATAAGGACTCAACTCCCAGAATATGGCCCCAGAGTAAAGGTGTTAGTCTATTCTTTTTGTTTGTTTTCTGTGACAGGGTCTCATGCGTAGTCAAGTCTGACCTCACACATGTGGCTGTCCTTCTGACAGGTATGACTCACCATATTTGGGTGACACTAATCTATTCCTTAGATCCCTACTGCCTCTCAACAGATGAGTACAGGATTAAGCTTTTCACATGGAAAGTCGGGGAGGGGCACTCATACTGAAGCACGGCCATTTGAAGTGAAGAAAGGCTGGCACTTATGTGTGAATGACTAATGCGGTGTTTTGGAAAGGTTCTCTCGAGTACTGTGCTTCCGATCCTTACTCTTCCTCCTGTCCACACCTCCTTCAGCTTGAGTGCTCTTCATCTCTTGTTCCACACCTTCCCAATAACACATCATGTGAAAAGGACGTCAAGTTCCTTCCAGCAAATTATAAAGGAGGATTTCATTTGCTTTGCTCTTAGTAATGGGCATTTTGGGGTTAATTTCAGATAGGAGGCTTTGGCTGGGAGCTCTCTCTATCTCTCATTTATTTTTATTTTTATGTGTATGGGTGTTTTATCTACATGTATATATGTGTACCACATGCATGTCTGGTACATTCTGAGGCCAAAAGTGTTGAATTCCTTGCAACTGGAGTTACAGAGGACATGAGAGGACATATGAGTTTTGGTAATCAAACCTGGGTCCTCTTGTCTTAGTTAGGGTTTCCATTGCTATGAAGAGACACTATGACTAAGGCATTTTTATAAAGGACAACATTTAATTGGGCCTAGCTTATAGGTTCAGAGGGTCAGTCCATTATCATCATGATGGGAAGCATGGCAGTGTCTGGGTAGGCATGGTGCTGGAGGAGTTAAGAGTTCTACATCTTGTCCCAAAGGCAAACAGAAGACTGGCTTCCAGGAAGCTAGGAGGAAGGTCTCTAAAAGCTCACCTCAACAGTTGCACACTTCCTCTAAGGCCACACCTCCTAACAGTGCCACTCCATGGGCCAAGCATATTCAAACCACCACATACGGGTTCTGGTAATCAAACCTTGGGTCCTCTGAAAGAACAAATAGTACTCTTAACAATGGAGTCATCTCTCTGTTTTGTTGTTGTTTTACCTGAAACTTTGTTTGATTTAGGTAGGGTCTTAACATGTAGCTCTGGCTAGCCTCAGACTCACAGAGATCTGCTTGCTTTTGCCTCTTGAGTGCAAGATTAAAGCCATGTACCACCGTGCCGTGCCTTAGTTTTTAAAGTTGCAGATATTAATTGTACATGCCTTTTAACAATCTTAATTTTTTTGTATGAAAGAGAAGAAAACCCAAGCAATATTTGTCTTTCTGCCTCTAGTTTATTTCTCTTGTCATGGTCTTCTCTTGGCTGGAGATTCTTGGGATTCTTCAACATGTAACATGGTTAGCCTTCTTTCCAGACATTAGGATTAGCCTGAACTCATGGAGTATTAAAGTGGTTCTATTGTCTGGGGTCTTCTAAGTGTCTGTCTTGGTTATTGTTCTGTGGCTGTGAAAAGATGTTTATAAAGGAAAGAATTTAACTGGGAGCTTGCTTGCAGTTTCAGAGGGTGAACCCATGACTGTCATGGTGGGAAGCATGGTGCTGGAGTAGTTGTTGAGAGCTTACATCTGTTCTATAAGCAGGAGGTAGAGGAAGGGGAGAGAGGAAAGGGAGGGGAAGGGAAGGGGGAGGGGAGGGGGAGGAGGAGAGAGGGAAGCTGGGCTTTGTATGGGCCTTTGAAACTTCAAAGCCCAACCCCAGTGATGTACCTGCTTCAACGAAGCCACATCTCTGGATCCTTTCTAAACAATTCCACAAGCAGAGACCAAACCTTCAAGCATTTGATCCCAGGGGAGGGGAGTTCTCATTCAGATGACCATAGTGCTGATTCCTTCCTGTCAAGAGTGGAGGAAAAATTCCTCTAGAATGTTCTGCATTGGCTTGTGCTCAGCCTCATGGGGATTTTTTTTTTCATTTTGGAACAGTAGTGTGTTTAGAGATTTCTTTGCTACCTGAGTAGCAAATTAAATTAAAATTTAAAATTTTAGCTTCCTACATGACATGCGATTGGAATTTTGATTTTCCTAGGAACCTAGGAGAGATTCTCTATCAGTTGTTTCCTTTTGCTGTGACAAAATACTGGGGAAAACAACCTAAGGAAGAAGAGAAGAATTATTTTGGTTCCCGGTCTGAGTACTCAGTTCATTGTAGAGCAGAGAGGGGAGAGGTTGTGCTCACATTGTACCTGAGCCAGCAGAGAGAAAGAGAGAGAGAAAGAGAGGGAGAGAGAGACAGAGAGACAGAGAGACAGAGAGAGAAGCTAGTGCTCAGCTGGCTGTCTTTGTTTCATTCATTCAAACACCTTCGTCAACATTCCTAGCGGTCCTTCTCAGTGGAAAGTCACCCAGAATTGTATATTTCATAGATCATTCTAAATCCAGTCAAGTTGACAGTGATGATTTAACTATCATAAATCCTAAGCTCTCTTGCCATTTTCTGGGCTAGCAGCCAGGTTTAAAGTCCATTTCAGGGCTGGGCATGTAATTTTGTTCTGCAGCCTTGTCTAGCGTGCAGAAAGCCCCATATTCAGTCCCAAGTACTGTGATAGTGTACACCTGTAACTTCAGCAGTCCAGAAGTTCAAGGTCAACCTTAGATACACAATAATTTTACAGCTTGGGGGGAAGGGAGCCCATTCTCTTGGGCTTTGGAACTTGGGAAATCATGTCATCTTTATTCTGGGGTCCCCTTTTCAGCTCCATCTGGTGTGACATTATGTGGTTCCAAGGCTAGAGAGATGACTCAGCAGTTAAGAGCACTTGCTATTTTCCCAGAGGACACTAGTTTGGTTCTCAGAATATTGTGCATCTCACAATTGCTTTTAACTCTAGCTCAAGGGGAACTAATACCTTCTGCTGTGTCTGAGGGTACATACACCTGTTACATACACACACACACACACACACACACACACACACACACACACACACACACATTGAGAGAGATACACAGAGAGAGACAGAGACACACAGAGAGAGAAAGTCTAGAGTCCTAGTTCTTAGCTCCCTCCCACACTGTGAATCCCAACCCTCTATCACTAAAGAACCAGGGCTCCCAACCCTCTCGCACTCAGAACCAGAGCTCTGAAGGGAATGTAAGGAATCCAGGGTTTGCTTGCTTTTCTGTGTGTTTGCAGCAGGGGTGGTCCATACCGCCTGGGTTTTGTTACACACAGCCACATAAAAGTAGGGATTCTATGGGATTTGGAAGTAGAGAGCCAGACCTGAGCATCCTGAGGGGCTGGAGGAGCCGGGAGAGGAGGTCACAGTGTACTTAGGGTGGGGGAAGACAGAGGAGGAGCATGAGGGGCTCAGAGACGGAAGCTGGAGGTGGGGATGAGATTCTTCAGACCTAGCATCACCTTTATTCTGCCCATACCCAGAGCTTGTTTTCCCTCACTGTGGTGACATTTACCAGCCAGATCAAAGATGGACCTGCTGTGACCTCAGAGGCAGCTCTGAGATCTTCCTCAGGGCTGAAAGGTCAGGGGGCCTTCTGTTCATCCCATGTGATTTCACAGAGTAGACCTTTCCTTCCATACCACAAATAGTTATTTTAAAATGAATCACACACATTTCTTTAAAGGAGAATCTTTTCATTAGCCTTCTTGGAGCCAAGAATTTTATACTCTGTTGTATCTTCATTTGGACAATTGACTGAAAACTCAAAAGGTTTCCATTTATTAATTTCCCTGTGGTGATGTTAAAAACAGAGCTAGTTTGTTGGTTTATTTAGTTTGATTTTCTCAGACAAGGTCTCATACAGCCCAGGTAGGGCTGAGGCTGGATTCTCAATCCTCCTGCCTCAGTCTCCTTAGTAGTAGGATTCTATTTTGTTCCTCTGTCCTGCCTCCAATTTCTGAGTGGCTTGCCTCATTTCTGAGTCTGAATATCACTTATTTGTTTTCTTCCATCACTGCTGTCTGTGTGTTTGAACAGAAAAGGTAACTCAGAGGTTGGATCCCCGTCCCTGCTCCAGTTGTCTTGTCTAGAAATCTCCAGGGTCTTCTCAGTGGGGCACTCATTCAGTGTCATCTGCTGCCTGGCTACCTGCACCAGGATTTTGTTGGATGTCTGAGGTGTCCTCGGGACACTCATAGACAAGTCGTAGATAGTAGCTATGCGTTCGCTTTCAGGAAGACACCATTGGCTTGCCATCCCTGGGGCTGGGTTGGGGCGGCAGGGCAGGGAAAGGCCAAGAGAAGTCCTCCAGAAAAGTGGCTCTGCAGCTAGGAAAGCTTCCTGTAGAACAGAGGACTGAGTCCAGGCCGGATGCTCAGTGAGCCTCTGCTCTGCGGCGTGGGGGCGTGGCAAGATGGGTGCAATATCATGGGACTGGAAAAGAGGCAGAGCAAGGAATCTAGAGTTTTTCTTTGTTTTTGATGATTTGATCACCTTTAAATAATAATGGGCTGTTAAATTCTGCTTTAGTGATTGCTTTTGATGACTATATTTTCTCTTTTAGAGCTCAGCAGAATTTGAAGCATCTCACATATATCGTCATCCTTTAGAACAACTCATTAAAGTATAGGAAGACAGAAAGGAAGGAATCAGTTTTGGAGAATGGTGGGAACGAGGCCTATTTGAATATTTTCTTTTATGGATGTGTTCAGAGTTTTGGGAGTTTTTTTAAACAACAACAACAAACACTGCCAGGCATACTTAACCATTTCCCCCAGTGAGATTTTCATGAATATGGAAAAACAAGTTGTTTTAATATTTTCTGTAGGTTTATTTTTTAATGGTAGTTAGGGAACACTGTAGATGTTATTTTAAAATTCCAGATGTGTTTAAAAGTGTGGTTCTCTGCTTATTTTTGTCCAAGTAATTTTAATTTTTAGCTCTTCACAGAAATCTTTCAATAAAAATACCAACCAGCCAAGCAAAGGAACCTCTTGTTGATGGGACCTTTTATTGATGGTGCACACATACAGCATCAAATCTCAAAATGTAAATATTTAGTGGATCAAGGTTTTGTGAAACATATTTGCATCAAATGCCTGCCACCTCTTAAGGCCTCATGCTCAAGATGCTTGTACTAATAGAGACTAAGACCTGTACGTCGATCAGAAAGTGAGAATGTTTAAGGTGAAAATGTTAGCTAACTTAATTTGATCTTTATCCTTCATCCGCACACATTATTACATGGTGTCCTGTGAGTGAATGCAGTTTTTTAAAATGGATAAAAGGATTTTTTTTTAGGAACAATTCTTTAAAATGGATAAAAGGATTCAGTCCTCCTAAAAAGATTTATTTTTAGTTTAAATTATGTGTCTGTCTGTTGGGGCTGTGTACACATGGGTGCAGTTGTTGGAGGAGGCTGGTTAGGGGGCTGGAGCTCCTGAGCTGCAGCTACAGACAGCTGGGCGCTTCCATGTGAGCCCTGAGACCTGAGCTGCCAGCACTCCTGACCACTGACCCATCCTACCAGCCCAAGGTCCAGCTTTCCCTGTGGCTGTCCTAGGGGCATTTCCCCTTGCTCTGCTCATCTTGGTTATCAATTTAGAGACTCATCTGTAGACCAGTCTCCCTCTGCAGTATGTGTGTGTGTGTGTGTGTGTGTGTGTGTGTGTGTGTGTGTGTATGGGGGTGGGAGGGTTCCAGGCTTCAGAAACAATGGGAACATTTTAGCTTGTGTTTCTTTTCCAAGGAGCAGCTTTTACTTTTCTTGTGGTATGAGGCTAGAATCCACAGGAGAATGACACACACAACACACACACACACACACACACACACACACTCTACTCATGAAGCACATGAGTGCAAATGATTCTGCAGAGTAGTGTGAAACTTAGCTTCATCATTTTTCGTGTATTATTTTTTATGTTTATTTTGCTTATTTGCACATGTGCGGATGTTCATGTGCCAGTGTCTGTGTGTGTGTGCACACGCAAGAGCGTGTGCATGTAAGTCAGAGGACGACTTTGGGGAGTTGGTTCTCTCTTTCTACCATATGGGTTTGGGCTGGCACTCGGGTCTTTAACCCTTATGGCAGGGACTTACCTGCTAAGCCATTCTACCTGCACTGGAATAAACATTTTTTATTTACATTTATTTAATTTATTTACGTATAGATGAAGGCTGGTTTTGATATTAATACCATATTTTTTTTCTCATTTTTTTTGTGTCCAAATTCCTGACAAAAAGTAAGGTGTTATTTGGTTTCAGGTTGAGGGCTCAGTCCATCATGGTAGAGAAGGGTGGTGATGGGAATAGCTCTCAGAGAGTGAGCTTGCTAGCTCCGATCTGGTACATCAGGGAGAAGGCTGGAGCTAGCAACCTTCAGTGCCTGCCTCAGTGGCCACTTTCTCCCGGAGGCCTCCCTACCAAAGGCTCCATGATCTCCCTCAAACAGTGCCACCATCTGGGACACATTCGTTTGAACACGTGAGATTGTGGGACACTCAAACCACAAGAGAGGTCAAATGCTTTGTGAACCTAGGAAGGCCGTGCAGGAGTGGAAGGCCGTGCAGGAGTGGAAGGCCGTGCAGGAGTGGAAGGCCATTACCTGGCTATGACAGTCCTGTGCCCTTAATCGAAATTCAGGTCCCCACCCACCACCTGGGCAATGGTCGCTCTGCTCCATGAACCTGCAAACTCAGGCTGTAGGAGGACTTGCTTCCCAGCCCTGTCTGTCTGTCTGTCTGTCTTGTGTGTCACTTCTCATTCCTGCCCACAGTTTAAAGCTACTAATCACGTGCTTAGAGAGCCCTGCAATAGCAGGAATCTGATAAGCTTTTCTGGATTACTCCAGCTTTTTAAATTGACCAGTCCCCAAGTCTGTAAGTCATTTTATTCCAGCACTCCTGGTGATCAAAATAACAACGTTAATGATTTTCCACTACCTAGACCCACAATGTGAATTAAGTGATTGAAATTGCTTTGAAAAGCATTATGGCCAAGGAGGTCTGTTCTAACTTTGTTGACAAAATAATTTTGTAAAAGTCCACTAATTTTAAATTTAGCCCCAAAATCTCAGTGGAAAAAGCTTTACAGTTCAATTAACAGGAGATACATTGCATGACGTGTGTGAGCAGAAAAACTGGCACAAAGTCGATGTTCAATTACTACCTCCAGCCTCGCCTGCCTTCTGATGCAGCTCTTTAAAGCCACCAAGGAGCCAAGGATGATAATTAACTTCTCTAGTGAATTAAAATAAGAAACCTGGCACAGACCCAGTGCGGCTGGCTTCTCTGCTGGCATTCCTTAACATCTCCAGTGCTCTCCTCAGTCCTTTATGGTTTTCTAGTTAGAAACGACCAGTTGGTCAGTTCACTGCTTCTGAAATATGCTTTTTAATTGTGCCACATATGATTTTATGTATATTTTAACATTATGACATTGTTTATCATGTTGTTGATTCTTCAAAATGTTCCATGTCTTCTTTATCTCTCACACTTCCCCATCAGCTTGAATTGGAGTTTTCTTGTAAGTTTTTTATCTTTTGTTCAAATTGTCTTCGAAGACTGAAAGGAGAATGTCAGAGCGGGGGATATGGCTCAGTAGCAAAGCAGTTGTCTAGCACATGCAAGGCTTGCTTCTATCCCAGCTCTACAAAACAGAAAGGAGAAAGAAAATTAGGAAGGAAATCAAGAAAAGAAGGGAAAAACAATATTAAAGCCCTGAGGTGGTGATCTGAGAATCTGGGGTAAGGGACCTCTCAGTGTATATTCTTTCAATCCCTCAATTTTGCTCATTGTCCTTTATTGCACACAAACTTTCCTCCTGTGGATGGAATATAGATGCAGGCATCTCCCAGAGCTCTTCTACTCAGCAAAGGAAAGGGGGGTGAAGAGGACTTCTTCCTTTGACTTCCTGTAGAGGAAAACAAAAACCAACCAAGCAACCAAGCAACCAAGCAACCAAGCAACCAACCAACTAATCAATAAACCAACCAACCAACCAACCAACCAACCAACTCATCAACCAACCAAATAACAGATCAACCAACTAGCCAGCCAGCCAGCCAGGAGAATAACCAAACAATCAAACAACCATCAGTCTTCCGACCAACCAACCAACCAACCAACCAATCAACTAACTAACCAAAACAACAAAGAAAAAACCTTAAACAATCAGAGGAAAGGAACCTAATTTTCTCACCTTACCACCATGTGCCTACTCATGGCTAATAGCTAGCTGGAATATATGATCAAGTCAGAGTTTCAGAGATAATGTTTGTTATTAGAATAAAGGAGAGATCAGCCTGGGCGGCAGCACCACATCTCCAAGTCCTGCAAGTGGCTAGCTGGGCTTCCGGGAGGCCAGCTGGGAGAAGTCAGTGTGCTCCAGTGAATCCAGCGGGCCCCAGCGGGAGCCTTCGGGTGCCTGCTTTGGGATCTGAACAGCCTGGGCAGCAGCACCCTGTCTACAAGCAGTGCAGGAGGTAAGCTGTGCACCAGAGGCCAACTGGGAAGGGGCAGCTTGCACTGGTGAGTCCAGCACTGACAAGACAAACTAACACCAGTGAGAACTAGATGGCAAAAGGCAAACACAGGAACGTCACTAACAGAAATCAAGGCAATATGGCAACATCTGAACCGAATTCTCCTCTACCAACATGTCCTGGATACCCCATCACACCAGTAAAACAAGATTTGGATTTAAAATCACTGGTCATGATGCTGGTACAGGAACACATGAAGGACATACTTAAAGAAATTCAGGAGAAAATGGATCAAAAGTTAGAAGCCCTTGCAAGGGAAACACAAAAATCATTGAAAGAAATCCAGGAGAATACAAAAGCCAACAAGGAGGAAATGCAAAAAACACTTAAAGAAATACAGGAGAACTTTGGTCAACAGGCTGAGGTCATGAAAGACGAAACACAAAAATCTCTTAAAGAAATACAGGAGAACTTTGGTCAACAGGCTGAGGTCATGAAAAAGGAAACACAAAAATCTCTTAAAGAATTCCAGGAAAACACAAACATGCAAGTGAAGGAGCTAAGCAAAACCATCCAGGATCTAAAATCAGAAGTAGAAACAACTAAGAAAACTCAAAGGGAGACAACTTTGGAGATAGAAAGCCTTGGAAAGAAATCGGGGGACAGAGATGCAAACATCAACAACAGAATACAAGAGATAGAAGAAAGAATCTCAGATGCTGAAGATTCCATAGAAACCATGGACTCAACAATTAAAGAAAATGCAAAATGCAAAAAGCTTGTAACCCAAAATATCCAGGAAATCCAGGACACAATGAGAAGACCAAACCTAAGGATTATAGGTATAGATGAGAGTGAAGATTTACAACTTAAAGGGCCAGCAAATATCTTCATTAATATTATGGAAGAAAACTTCCCTAACCTAAAGAGAGAGATGCCCATGAATATACAAGAAGCCTACAGAACTCCAAACAGACTGGACCAGAACAGAAATACTTTCCGTCACATAATAATCAAAACACCAAATGTTCTAAACAAAGAAAGAATACTAAAGGCAGTAAGAGAAAAAGGCCAAGTAACATATAAAGGAAGACCTATCAGAATCACAGCAGACTTTTCACCTGAGACTATGAAGGCTAGAAGGTCCTGGGCAGATCTCATGCAGACTCTAAGAGAACACAAATGCCAACCAAAACTACTATATCCAGCAAAACTCTCAATCACCATAGATGGAGAAACTAAGATATTTCATGACAAAACCAAGTTTACCCAATATCTATCCAAAAAACCCGGCCCTAAAAAGGATAATAGGAGGATAACACCAATGCAAGGAGGGAAACTTCACCCTGGAAAAAGCAAGATAGTAACCTTTCATCAAACCCAAAAGAAGATAAGCATTCAAATTTAAAAAATAACGTCAAAAATGATAGGAAGTAACAATCACTATTCCTTAATATCTCTTAACATCAATGGACTTAATGCCCCAATAAAAAGACACAGACTAACTGACTGGATACGTAAACAGGACCCTACATTTTGCTGCTTACAGGAAACACACCTCAGGGTCAAAGACAAACACTACCTTAGAGTAAAAGGCTGGAAGACAATTTTACAAGCAAATGGTCTCAGGAAACAAGCTGGAGTAGCCATTTTAATATCAGAATAAATTGACTTTCAACCCAAAGTCATCAAAAGGGACCCTGAGGGACACTTCTTGCTGGTCAAAGGAAAAATACAAAAAGAACTGTCAATCCTGAACATCTATGCCCCAAATGCAAGGGCACCCTCTTTCGTAAAAGAAACTTTATTAAAACTCAAAGCACACATTGCACCTAACACAATAATTGTGGGTGACTTCAACACTGCACTTTCCTCAATGGACCGATCAGGAAAACAGAAACTAAATAGGGACACAATGAAACTAATTGAAGCTTTGGACCAATTAGATTTAACAGATATATATAGAACATTCTATCCTAAAACAAAAGAATATACCTTTTTCTCAGCACCTTATGGTACCTTCTCCAAAATCGACCATTTAATTGGTCACAAGACAGACCTCAACAAATATAAGAAGATAGAACTAATCCCATGCCTCCTATCTGATCACTATGGAGTAAAAGTGATCTTCAATAGCAACAGAAACAACAGAAAACCCACATACACGTGGAAACTGAAGAATACTCTACTCAATGATACCTTGGTCAAGGAAGAAATAAAGAAAGAAATTAAAGACTTTTTAGAACATAATGAAAATGAAAACACAACATACCCAAATCTATGGGACACAATGAAAGCAGTGCTAAGAGGAAAACTCATAGCCCTGAGTGCCTCCAAAAAGAAAATGGAGAGAGCATACATTACCAGCTTAATGACACACCTGAAAGCCCTAGAACAAAAAGAAGCTATTTCACCCAGGAGGAGTAGAAGGCAGGAAATCATCAAACTCAGGGCCGAAATCAATCAAGTAGAAACAAAGAGAACCATACAAAAAAATCAACAAAACCAGGAGCTGGTTCTTTGAGAAAATCAACAAGATAGATAAACCCTTAGCCAGACTGACCAAAGGGCACAGAGAAAGTATCCAAATTAACAAACTTAGAAATGAAAAGGGAGATATAACAACGGAAACTGAGGAAATCCAAAAAATCATCAGATCCTACTACAAGAGCCTGTACTCAACACAACTGGAGAATCTGGAGGAAATGGACAATTTCCTTGACAGATACCAAATACCAAAATTAAATCAGGACCAACTAGACCATCTAAACAGTCCCATAATGCCTAAAGAAATAGAAGGAGTCATAGAAAGTCTTCCAACCAAAAAAAGCACAGGACCAGATGGCTTCAGTGCAGAATTCTACCAGACCTTCAAAGAAGAGTTAACACCAATACTCTTCAAACTATTCCACAAAATAGAAACAGAAGGAACACTACCCAATTCCTTCTACGAAGCCACAATTACGCTGATACCAAAGCCACAAAAAGATCCAACAAAGAAAGAGAACTTCAGACCAATTTCCCTTATGAACATAGATGCAAAAATACTCAATAAAATTCTTGCCAACCGAATCCAAGAACACATCAAAATGATCATCCACCATGATCAAGTAGGCTTTATCCCGGGAATGCAGGGTTGGTTCAACATACGGAAATCCATCAATACAATCCACTACATAAACAAACTCAAAGAACAAAACCACATGGTCATTTCATTGGATGCTGAAAAAGCATTTGACAAAATTCAGCATCCCTTCATGCTTAAAGTCTTGGAGAGAACAGGAATTCAAGGCCCATAGCTAAACATAGTAAAAGCAATATATAGCAAACCGGTAGCCAGCATCAAACTAAATGGAGAGAATCTTAAAGCAATCCCACTGAAATCAGGGACCAGACAAGGCTGCCCCCTTTCTCCTTATCTTTTCAATATTGTACTTGAGGTACTAGCTCGGGCAATTCGACAACATAAGGAGGTCAAAGGGATACAAATTGGAAAGGAAGAAGTCAAACTATCATTATTTGCAGACGACATGATCGTCTACCTAAGTGACCCAAAGAACTCCACTAGAGAGCTCCTACAGCTGATAAACAACTTCAGCAAAGTGGCAGGTTATAAAATCAACTCCAGCAAAGCAGTGGCCTTCCTATACTCAAAGGATAAGCAGGCTGAGAAAGAAATTAGGGAAATGACCCCCTTCACAATAGCCACAAACAGTATAAAGTATCTTGGGGTGACTCTTACCAAACATGTGAAAGATCTGTATGACAAGAACTTCAAGACTCTGAAGAAGGAAATGGAAGAAGACCTCAAAAAATGGGAAAACCTCCCATGCTCATGGATCGGTAGAATCAATATAGTTAAAATGGCCATTTTGCCTAAAGCACTATACAGATTCAATGCAATACCCATCAAAATCCCAACTCAATTCTTCACAGAGTTAGAAAGAGCAATTATCAAATTCATCTGGAACAACAAAAAACCCAGGATAGCTAAAACTATTCTCAGCAACAAAAGAAAATCTGGGGGAATCAGTATCCCTGACCTCAAGCAATACTACAGAGCAATAGTGTTAAAAACTGCATGGTATTGGTACAGTGACAGGCAGGAGGATCAATGGAACAGGATTGAAGATCCAGAAATGAACCCACACACCTATGGCCACTTGATCCTTGACAAAGAGGCTGAAAACATCCAATGGAAAAAAGATAGCCTTTTCAACAAATGGTGCTGGTTCAACTGGAGGGCAGCATGCAGAAGAATGCGAATTGATCCATCCTTGTCTCCTTGTACTAAGCTCAAATCCAAATGGATCAAGGACCTCCACATAAAGCCAGACACTCTGAAGCTAATAGAAAAGAAACTGGGGAAGACCTTTGAGTACATCGGTACAGGGAGAAAGTTTCTGAACAGAACACCAATAGCGTATGCTCTAAGAGCAAGAATTGACAAATGGGACCTCATAAAATTACAAAGTTTCTGTAAGGCAAAGGACACCATCAAGAGGACAGATCGGCAACCAACAAATTGGGAAAAGATCTTCACCAATCCTACATCAGATAGAGGGCTAATATCCAATATATATAAAGAACTCAAGAAGTTAGACTCCAGAAAACCGAACAACCCTATTAAAAAATGGGGTACAGAGTTAAACAAAGAATTCTCACCTGAAGAACTTCGGATGGCAGAGAAGCATCTTAAAAAATGCTCAACTTCATTAGTCATTAGGGAAATGCAAATCAAAACAACCCTAAGATTTCATCTTACACCAGTCAGAATGGCTAAGATTAAAAAATCAGGACACAGCAGGTGTTGGAGAGGATGTGGAGAAAGAGGAACACTCCTCCACTGCTGGTGGGGTTGCAAATTGGTACAACCACTCTGGAAATCAGTCTGGCGGTTCCTCTGAAAACTGGGCACCTCACTTCCAGAAGATCCTGCTATACCACTCCTGGGCATATACCCAGAGGATTCCCCACCATGTAATAAGGATACATGCTCTACTATGTTCATAGCAGCCCTATTTATAATTGCCAGATGCTGGAAAGAACCCAGGTATCCCTCAACAGAATAGTGGATGCAAAAAATGTGGTATATCTACACAATGGAGTACTATTCAGCCATTAGAAACAATGAATTCATGAAATTCTTAGGCAAATGGATGGAGCTAGAGAACATCATACTAAGTGAGGTAACCCAGACTCAAAAGGTGAATCATGGTATGCACTCACTAATAAGTGGTTATTAACCTAGAAAACTGGAATACCCAAAACATAATCCACACATCAAATGAGATACAAGAAGAAAGGAGGAGTGGCCCCTGGTTCTGGAAAGACTCAGTGAAACAGTATTCGGCAAAACCAGAACGGGGAAGTGGGAAGGGGTGGGAGGGAGGACAGGGGAAGAGAAGGGGGCTTACGGCACTTTTGGGGAGTGGGGGAGCTAGAAAAGGGGAAATCATTTGAAATGTAAATAAATTATATCGAATAAAAAAAAAAGAAAAAAAAAAGAATAAAGGAGAGCTATATCTGCGTTAAGAGGTCCCTGCCTATGAGAGTTAGAAGTTAGAGAATGTGAGGTGTAGAGTTTGAACAACTATTAGAATGATATCTTTAAATGAATTGTGTGATGATTTTATTTGGCAGTTCTCTTAGTCAGAGTTTTTATTCCTGCACAAACATCATGACCAAAAGGCAAGTTGGGGAGGAAAGGGTTTATTCAGCTTACACTTCCACATCGCAGTTCATCACCAAAGAAGTCAGGATTGGAACTCAAGCAGGTCAGGAAGTAGGAGCTGATGCAGAGGCCATGGGGGAATGTTCCTTACTGGCTTGCTTCCCCTGGCTTGCTCAGCCTGCTCTCTTATAGAATCCAAGAATACTAGTCCAGAGGTGGTACCACCCACAAGGGGCCTTCCCCCTTGATCACTATTTGAGAAAATGCCCCACAGATGTATCTTATGGAGGCATTTCCCCAACTGAAGCTCCTTTCTCTGTGATAACTTCAGCTTGTGTCAAGTTGACACACAAAACCAGCAAGTACAGTAGCCAATTATACTAAAGTGACTTTGTTTTGTTTTTGTTTTTTAAAAAAGTTAAAAAGAAGAAGAGATTGTGATCTAACCCATCTCTGGCTGAAAGTGAGGGAATGTGCTGGGGGAAGTGTTTGTCCATCAGGAGGATGCTGGGGAGAAGTCCGTGTCCATGAGGACACTGGGAGGAGTGTGTGTCTGTCAGGATGCTAGGAAGAAGTATGTGCCCATTGGGATGCTGGGGGAAGTGCGTGTCTATCAGGATGCTGGGGGAAGTATGTGTCTATCAGGATGCTGGGCCTAGCAGGAACATTCTTCTTGTTGTTCCTAGTTCGGAAAGAAATGTTCTTCCCATAGTTCCTTCAGGTTGACACCAAACTGCTCTTTACTGCACTTGCCACTTGTCCTATAATATATTTAAAGCCAACCTCCATCCCTCTGGCTTACCTGTTTGTATATGGACATATTCATGATATGAACGGAATGCTCAATACTTGCTGAATGAGTGAGTTTGATGACATATAGCAGCCAACCATGAGGCTACAGCCCTGAGTGACATTCTAGTTGGATGGCACATGACTTTTATTCTAGCATTGGGAAAATCAATGGCAAAGCAAATCTACTTAGAGGACCACTCTGTCTGCACTCCTTCAGAGTACCCACGCCCACATTCCTACAGCCCCCCATTCCCTCTGCTTTGCTCTTACAAGTTCCCTGGTGTGTTGTTTCTAACTTATTTCCTCCGCTGTTCACGCTTGACCTCAGACAGGTATCTGGAGGGAGCTGTGGATCCTTGCCTCAGTCTTGCTTCAAGGGGTCTTTTCAACATCCCTTAGAGAGAAGGGTTCCGGACATTCCCATGCTGCAGACACAGCGGTTTGGCTGTGTCAGTGGCCATCCAATCTGAGGTTCTTAGAACCAAGTGTGAACATCAGGGTGGAGCTTAATTTGTGCATACTTTACCTTGCAGTTATCATATCCCAGGATCTTAATTTGTGTTTTGGGAGGTGGAACTATGCCCATAAAGGCAGATGTATGCCAAATCTGTGTTATTTAACAAATGGAAAAGATTCTGAATAGTTGAAGAAGGTTCTGTAGGCAGGCAGGAACAGCCTACCCACCACATTTATGTTCATTGTAATGACTACTAGAATGTTTTCTTAAAATTTAGAGTATTTTGTTGCTTATGTCAATGTGAAAAATATCTACTAATACTGTATTTAATTTTTTTAAATGAATGAATCCCCAAGTTCCCAGACTTAACATACATTATTAAATTTAATTGCCATTAAATCTCACACTTATTTCCTTCTGTCACATGTCAAGTCACAGCTTCCTAGACCATGATGTATTTCTTCCCTGTTTTCCTGTTAAATTTAATTTCTTAATCCATATCTCAGCCTGTCAGGACCATTTTGTATTTTGATTCCTTTGCTACACTTTCTATCTACCAGAATCTAGATATTGTGTGAGTGCGCTATTAATGGGTCTATTTAAAGCAAATCTCTATCCCTCTGGTTTACCTTGTTTATATATAAATGTATTCATGTTATATCAGTACTTGTTAAACAATTGAATTGAATGACACACAGTAGCCAACTGGCAGCGAGTGAGGAAGGACACCGGGACGCAGTGTGGTCAGGGTTTAAAGACCTTACACCCAACATTCTGAAACCAGGTGAATTACTGCTACTCCACAACTTTCTCCACAGACACCATCCATGTCTGCCTGTGCCTGGACTGCAAGCAGTCTTGGCTTCTCCCTCCCCCTCCCCACTTCCTTCCAATCATCTATCAAGTCTGCTGACTTCATAAACTGTAGGAAGTACCTTAGACTCACAGTTCTCTCCCTCTCTGTTTTCCTTGCCCCTCATTTGGTGCTTCTGTTTCTCTACGGGGAACTGCCACCTCCCAACAGGTGTCTTTTCTGGTCACTTCCAACTTGTTTCTGCATTCATTTCTAGTGTTATTTGTCCAAAATAAAATTTGGCTGCCTGGCTCACATACTGTAGCCCCCCCCCAGCATCTTCTGCCCCCCCCCCCCCCCAGACAAAGCCCAGCGTCTTCAGTGTAGATCCTAACTCATGATGCTCCATGTTTTTGTCAGCTGCTCACAACTCTACACTGCACAACAGTAAACAGGTTGTAAGTTGTCCCCAAGCCATGTAACTTCTTGTCTCCTTTGACATTCTTCTGACTCCTTCTGCCACCGCCATGTGTTTTGTCAGACTCAGCTTAGGTGTGACCCTCTTCTAAGATACCCCCCAACGCTTTTTCTGGAGCTGCCTTCTTGCTCTAATCCAAGTTTGATTATTGGTGTTTGCCTGTGTGTCCATGTGCTTTTACCTCCCAGATCTTATGTTTATTCTTTACTGGAGGATGTGCAGCTTAAAGATGGGATCTACCCTGGACTCCTTTTGCTGTGGTTTGAACTCACTGTGGTATTTAGCAGCTTGTTAGCATCAATGCTTGCTGAGTATATGTGGTAGCTTGTATGTAATCAATCCCTGTAGGCCCATAGGGAGTGGTACTATTCAAAAGGTGTGGCCTTGTTGGAGTAGGTGTGGCCTGTTGTCTCCAACACCTCTTCACTCATGTCACTGTGGCAGTGGGCTTTGAAGTCTCCTATGTTCAATCTATGCCCAGTGTGACACACTGTCCCCTTCAGGGGTCTGTGGGTCAAGCTGTAGCAGTCTCAGCTTCTTCTCCAGAACCATGTCTGCCTGAATGCCAGTATGTTTCCCTCTAGGACAATAATGGATGAAACCTCTGTAACCGTAAGCCAGCCACAATTCAGTGTTTTCTTTTATAAGAGTTGCCATGGTCATAGCGTCTCTTTTCAGCAATGGAAACCCTAAGACAATATATAATCATTTTATTTTCCAACCTGGATTTCATTAATATATAAACACATAAACTTAGGCCAACCTGGTATATTTAAGACTCCATCTTAAAACAAAGAAACACGGCTGGGCAGTGGTGGTACAAATCTTTAATCCAAGCACTTGGGAGGCAGAGGCAGGTGAATTTCAGAGTTCGAGACCAGCCTGGTCTAGAGAGTGAGTTCCAGGACAGCCAGGGCTACACAGAGAAACCCTGTCTTGAAAAACCCAAAACAAACAAACAAAAAACAAAGAAACACACCAAAGGTACACTCAAATTTTTAAAATTCCGTATTTAGATTGGTACACACTATTTTATAGAGTTTGCTGGTGAAATCTGATAGACATTTTATCAAGTATGTGTGCACGTGTGTAGTATGGGTGTCGTGTGGTGTGTGTATATGAGAGAGTATGTCACATATTGTACATGCACAGGTCAGAGGACAAAGTGTTTAAAGTTTGTTCTCTTTTTCACTTTTGTATGGGTTCTGGGGATTGAACTTGGTCCACCAAACTTTCACAGAAAGCACCTTTGTCTGTTGAGTCTTCTTGACAATGCTGATAGATATTTTAGTCATATAGGACACAGATTAGAGTTTCTGTCTCCTTGAAGATTAAACAAATCATGAATTCAAGGAACAGCCCGAGTGTTATTCTGCAGAGTTATTCTCTTTGATGTTGAAGACTTAGGAAACTTGGATTTTCTCGGGCTAGTCAGGGACAGAAGGGAAAAGTAGATCAGGGCTCCCTAGGGCAAGGGTAAAAAGCAATTGGAAGCTATTAGAGTCTTGTTCCTGAGAACTCCATCTGTTTGTCCACCCATCCATGCATCCATCCATGTTTATTAGAGACTCATTGCAAACAGACTCTCTGGAAACCACTATTACAGATGGTTTCATAGTGGCTAAAGCAACATTATAATTTGATACCATCATTCTGCCCTGCCTCAGATAGTACTTGTTTATTGATAGGTAGAGCCTGTAATGAAAAAGCATTGTAAGCTAGAGGGTCTAGCCTTGCCTCCGGCACCTTACTGGGCAGTTCTGCTCTTGATAATGAAAAGAAAGGTTGACTTACTGCATCTTTCTATTCCCCCAGGGCTTTAGAATACAATGACCTGATTAGTTTTGATGAATTTCCCCCTTACGGTTTAGGATTTGTGGTTTTGTTTTGTGCTGGACAATGATGATTGACTCTTGAAACCCGAATTTCTGAAAACCAGTGAAAATGACTTGCTAATTTCCACAATAAAGCACCATCCTTCCTTCTGTCCATAAGGCTGTCCACGCTCCTACTCTGTAGGCACTGGAAAACTTAGTGAGCTAATATTTATTACTTAGGAGGAGAGCAGTTCAATATTTCTGTTCCTGGTTAATTGAGATGTGGTGCTTTGATTTTATGACATTTTATGTAATAATAAATCTTTTAACACGCTGCTTGAGAGCATGGATATTACCAATGTTCTAGCCACAGCACAACTATACATCTTTTTCTATCTGTTGCAGTGGATTAAATTGCTATATAAAGTTTAAACTGCTCCATCAACAAAATTGAACACTTTAGTTATATATATGTGAAATTACCAAAGGCATGAAACAAATATTATCTCAAAGTCATTTTTGAAAGGGAGTAGGCTCTGCGCGCATAGTGAGTAATTTCTGTCTGCCTGAGAGCTACTGTTGCATCTTGGGAAATGTTCAGAGGAG
The DNA here is from genome assembly GCF_947179515.1 of Apodemus sylvaticus. Taxonomy (NCBI): domain Eukaryota; kingdom Metazoa; phylum Chordata; class Mammalia; order Rodentia; family Muridae; genus Apodemus; species Apodemus sylvaticus. Next base: position 41,775,669 of record NC_067485.1, on the reverse strand, counting down.
AAGATAAAATTATTTAGATTTGCAACTTCTTGCCACAGGAGGTGAAAGCCTTTTTATTACTATTATTAATGTGATGGGAATGGTTTCAGTCACACCGAGTTTGTGTGGCACCCCCAGGAAAAACCTTCAGATAAATAATTACACTTGTTTTTTTTTTTTTAATGCCCCCTGTCCCTTTCCACTCTATGCCTTTGAGCAAAAATGGCACCCTCCCGTCCTCAGGTAAAAGTTTTCCTAGATGTTTTCAAGAAGTTGGCATTGGGTGAGAGTATGGTGGTGACAGGAGGACCTCTGTCCCAGCAAGACTCTGAGCTGGCCCAGAGAGACTGTGCCAGAGGCAGGTATGCATTTCTTCAAAGAAAACTTCTCTCACGTATAAACCGCCATACCGTTGCTCAAAGGAAGCACCAGCTTCTTGCCTGTTATCTTTTCCTTCCTCCTGGGTCTTGTGACTGCAGAGCTCTGGGGTGAGCATCCACACAGACTGTGACGCAGGGCCTTCCCTAAGCCAGAGGCCTGCCATGGTAAGGTGTGAGTGAGCAGGCAGGGCCTCACCTGGCAGGCAGCTGCCGCTCTCACAGGGGAGGCAGACAGCAAGCAAGGCACACAAAAGAAACAAGGCAAGGTCAGATGGCAGAGGTGTGGGAAGGAAAGACGAAGGGAGAAGTGTCTCTGAGCACTATCTGGCCTCGGTCCAGCCATCTTGCCTGGAGGGAGAGCCACAGGCAGCCGGAGTGTGCCTTAGCCACGTGCCTTCCCCTCAGGGATGAGCTTGGGCTTCTCTGGTGCAGACACCCACCATTGTTTCACAGAGTATGTCGGAGTGAAAAAACGGCCTATGTGAGCTGCTTAGTAGGTTGTTTTTTTTTTTTTTAAAAGATTTATGTGTGCATTTGTCTACATGAATATGTGCACATGCATGTGTGTTTGTGTGTGTGGGTTATGCATAAGTTGTCTGTGTGTTTGTGTACATGTGTGTTTTATATGCCTGCATGTGTGTGTGTGTGTGTGTGTATGTGGGAGGATGACACACATCTGTGCACTTGCAGAGACCAAAAAGGGTATCAAACCCCTCAGAGCTGGATTAGAGCATTTTCTGCTCACCTAGATTACTGAATGGGTGCTGTGACACAAGCTCTGGCTCTCCTCACTAGACAGCAAGTGCTATTAACCACCGAGTGCCCTCTGCAGTCTTATATGGGCATTCCAAACGTGAAGAAGAGAGAATCTTACAATGGAGACATGAAGCCGCTGTAGAGACCCCTAGTCCCAAGGCTTCCAAATGAGACATAGGTAGTTTTAGCAGTGCAGAGCTAAGGACTTCTGAATAGTAATTTTTCCTGTCTGCTCACTTCAGAGCTTTTGTGCTTACTATCTCCTTTGTTTGAATAATCTCCTTTTAGATGTTCATTTTCATTTTTAACAGTTTTTATTTGAAGTTATGTTTCCAGAGGCCTACTCTCACTACTCGGTTGGGAACGGTGTCATTGTTCACAGCATGTTCCGCATGTAATATTCTTGTTTGTTACTTTTACCTTCATTGATCCTCCTCTTCCACAAAAGAAACTTCTGCGAGGCCAGGAAGCTTTCTTTATACTCTCTTCTCCATTCCCTAGAACAGGGCCCAGTGCCTGGCTCCAGTAGGTTCTTCATTCCCCAGAACAGGGACTAGTGCCTGATACACAGTGTGACCACTAAAATTTGTTGGATGAATGACTAAAGAGCCTCCTCTTCTTTAACAGATCATCCCTAAAGGTACTCTCTCTCATGTGGAGCAGGGCAAGGGAGTGTGGGAGAAGCAACAGCCTCAGTGGGTGGAGAAGCAAGCAGAGGTCTCTTAGAAAGGTCTGTGTGTTAGTTTGGGAGAGACACCCTGACTTCTCTAGCCCTGACACCAGTCAAATAGAAGCAGAACCACAAAACACACCCTTGTTGTGTGAAACTTTTAGTTTTTAATTTTGGGCCTCATTATGGATCCCAAGATATGCTTGAACTAGTAATCTTCCTGCCTCTGCTTCCCAAGGCTGGGGTTTACAGGTGTGAACCTCCCTCCTAGATTAAATGTTCTCCTTGAGGTGTGTGTGTGTGTGTGTGCTCCTGTGTGTGTGTGTGTGTATGTATGTGTGTGTGTGTGCTCCTGTGTGTGTGTGTGTGTGTGTGTATGTATGTGTGTGTGTGCTCCTGTGTGTGTGTGCTCCTGTGTGTGTGTGTGTGTGTGTGTACTCATCTTTCCCACAGTAGTCTGGAAGGCCTGAGCTCAAGCACTCCTCTCTCCCAGGGCTTCTGAGGAGGCAGGGCTATCAGCTGTGTGAACATTTATTCTAGGTTACAGGAAGCTATAGTGTTTGGGATTCAAAACAAGGTATTAGAGTTTGAGTATTCTAGAAGGACAGCTCTACCGTGGCTTAGTGTGGAGTATCCCTCCCACACGCCATGTGTTCGAATCCTTGGTCCCCAGCTGGTGGCGCTGTTTTGGGAGGTTGGGAATCTTTTGGACATGGTACCTCTCTGGGAGATGCTAGGCTGTAAGGACCAGGCTAGAGCTTTAGAACAAGTCCCCACCCAACCAGGCTTCTCTGTCCTCAAGATGGGACCAGTGCAGGCATGTGCAGCCCCAGTCGTGAGATGCTTCTACCACCATGATGGGAAGTACATCGTCAAGCAGAGGGCCAAAGCAACCATCTCCTCCCTTGGGCCTCGTCTGGTCAGGCCCTGCAGACTAAACCAGATCTGCTGTTTGACTTGCTGTTTCTTTCAAAGTATTGACTGCAGTTTCCCTTTCTCTGTAATGTGACCTTCCACATGTTCAGTCACCCATGCTAAAATATTTCCCCAAATGGACAATTTGTGTTTTCAATTGCTCATCATTCTGAAAGTGTGATGTTTTCCATGCCTTCCCTGCTCCATGCTGTCTGGGGCGGGACTCGTCTCTTGTCTGTCATACACAGCACTGTGTACATGCACAGGAAAAGATGGTGTGTGCAGCTTGATAACCTCTGCAGTTTCTGGCATCTGCTGAGAGGCTTTAAAAGGATCTACAAAGAAAAGCGGGACTCCTGTGCTGTGACAATCTTTCCCGTTTCCCCCAAGTGACTTATTGGGAATTTGCTAGGCAGAGTGCTGACCCCTGAAGATCTGCACCCAAACCCAGACCTACTTGTGAATGCTACGCGTGCAAGGGGCAATCAGTAGAGGTCGCCAGTCAGCTGACTCAATCTAGGAGGATGACTGAGTGACTGATGGCTATGATGTTATCCTAGGGTCCCTTAATTTGTGCAAAGGAGAACAGAAGCAGGAGATTCAGAGTAAAGAGTATACTATGACCTCACAGCTGGACAGGGCTGGGTTTAAAGATGGAGGGGCCTACGGGCCAACTAGTGCTGTGGCTAGAAATGAAAAGCACATACAGGGTACAGCCTCTCAGGAATCTTCCGGAAGGGATCCTAGCTCTGTTAGCATAAACTAGAGTTTTGCACAGTATGGTACCTGTCAGACTTGTGCTTCCAGATTTCTGAGGTAACATATTTGCACAGTGATAATGATACAACAGCTGTGGGGAACCAATCTAGACTTAGCAAAAACCCAAGTATCCTCAAGTGTTTACCAGGCAGAGCTGTGATTTACAGTAGCTGTTTAGAGAAAATGACAAGTCAAAGAGCGTAGAAGCCTGCAATTGCCCAAGAAGACAGCATGCACACTAATAGGGAATCCGATGTTCTCCCAGAGATGACCCGAGATTCCTCTCTTCTTCAGCATCACCGTCTCTCCCCAGCTCACAGACTCGAGGCCTTGAGACTTGGTGACCCCACCAGAATCCCGCCCAGGCGGAGTCGGGATGCTTAAGTCAGTGCATGGTGCAGGTCTCCTAGCCCATCATTAGAAATGTTTAAAAGTCAGCATCCTAAAATTACACAGAAAAGCTTATAAATATGAATTTCCTGCAATTTACATTTTATAAGCACTCCTATCAGCTGTATCACAGCTTGAAAAATACCAAAGGTGCATTAGAAAAATCTTTCTGTTTAAAACTAGATTGATCCCACATTTACATGGAAAAAGAAGGCCATTACACGGCAGGCATTCAAAGCTTCATTTCAGAGAGCTTGGGGAAAAAAATCAAAATAATCCACTTCTACCCAGGCCATTTGACAACTGTTAGACTTTCCTTTACAAACTAAAAAAGAAAACTGGCCACCTGCTGCTTAAAATCTCCAATTAATTCTGTTAAAACGGCCTCAGTTTTTAAGATGCCAATGTGTAAATTTCTCCAAGCTGGCCACAGGCACCTTTTCCAACTGTAGATGGCAACCTTTTGCCCCTGGGACATGGGCACCCTGATTTTCACCTAATTACAGAAGTGCCGGACCCATTTCTGTTCATTAGATCCAATTCTGTAGAGTCCACATGGCTAACTGCATGATACCTGTGTGACATGTATGTGTGTATGTGTGTGTTCAGTGGAGCATATGAAGGACCTTGAGTAAGGCAGAAACGCAGGGTGGGCTCATCTGGGGGAGAGCTGGCAGGAGTGGGGCTCTGCCTCTGAGGACTTTGCAAGCCATGGTGAAGTCTCTGTCCCAATTTCACCCACCTGGTTAAACAGGGTCAGATCAACCTAGACAGCATTTGCAACAAGCACCTGTTCTATTCCCTGCTCTCCCATCGTGTCAGCCCAGGAGCTAGCATAGAAGTGACAGAGGGCTCTAAAGAGATCTATAGCTCTGAGCAGATGGGTCTTGTGGTTGTGGCTCTGACCTGGCCTGGTCTTGAAGGGTCTCACAATTTCTGTGCTTCTCTTAAGGAACGCCCAGTGCACACCTTCACCGTGCTCTCTGTTGCGTACTGTGTCATAGACTGTGGACAAAGTCCACTGGGGTCCCGAAGTGGTGACTTTTGTTCTCCTTTGTGTTCTAAATGCTAGGGCAGAACTCGATCTGGGTGCAGGGGATGGGTGCCAGTCAAAGTGTGGAAATCACTAGATGCTTACATCCAGAGAGAACACAAACCTCTTTTTAAAATTTATTTTAAAAGTCAGTATGCAAAGTAATGGTCTTATTATTACACTCATATAAACATACATACTTATTTAATAATAAAGCATGTGTGTATGTATGCGTGTATATGTACATGCATGCGTATGTGTGACTCTTCTTTGGCCTCATCCGTTTTCCTACCTACTTGCTTGACGCATCGTCCTGACTACCTCCTGCAGCCCCATTTCCTGTCTATACAGTCGTGTTTCTGTTTTCTTGCCACACATTATTCCTCTTTCTCTACTTCTCTACCTTAAGATTTTTCTTCTCCTCTTAAGATTCCCTTTCAACACACACAACATTATCTACAGTCCACATGTGATAAAGAAAGAAAAATACGTTTTTTGAGCAGTGGCTTATTTCACACGCTGCAATGGTCTCCAGTTGTATTCGCTTTCCTTTAGATATCATGATTTTCATCCATTGTAGAGTTGAATTCTATTGTGTATAAGTACATCATTTCCTTTATCTATTCATTTGTTGGTAGACACAGGCTGATTCCATTAGTACTATTGTGAATAACGCAGTGATAAATATGGATGTGCAAGTATTTGCATGGTAAGCTGTAGTTCCAGCAGAACACACACACACACACACACACGCGCGTGTGTGTGTGTGTCTGTGTGTGTGTGTGTGTAACCATAGAGGCAAAATTTCACATCCAAGGCAACCATGCTGACTAGGATTAGTTATTTTATACCACTGAAATGAAGAGTTGTAGGATATGCCTGAGTGACATTGGAGACTGTCTAAAGGAGAACCAGTTAGTATAGTCAGAATGGTGGATAAAGTCATAAGAGGCTAAGATTTAGTTTTCAGGAATCCCTTGTAAGCATCCATCCATCCATCTTTATATATATATGTTTTTCTCTATGGGTATGAATGCCTCTCTCTCTCTGTGTGTGTGAGTGTATGTATTTAGTATGTTCATTCAGTGAGACAGCATGTTTTTCTGGACAGGCAAACTCATCGAACGTGCAATGATACAGATTCTTGCTGACATCTTAATTATGTTTGTATATCACATTGAAATGGTATACTTAGTTACATTTTAGAAATTATAATAGCTCCTGGAATCCCACAGTACCTATGGATTTCCAAAGGTTTGCTGGGCACAGACCCAGTGGTCACTTAGGACAAATCTGGGTGGGGGAGGAGTCCCCAGGTCTGAAGGAGAGCCTGGAAGTCAGGACAGACACTTACAGCTTGCAAGAGGTGCCCTCCTTCTGGTCACTTCCGGTGCCATGCTCTTTGACATGGCTTCACAAGATGCGTTTTGAACCCAGGATGACGCTCTCACCCCTCCCCAGTCTTTCCATTTTCACAGTTTCTCTCATAACTCAGATACTGTATCAGTGACCTTTTTTGTCACTGGAACAGAATACCTGATAAGAGCAACTTAAGGAAAGAAAGGATTTATTTTGGCTTGAAGTTTGAGTAGATAAAGCCCATCAGGACGAGCAAGGTATTGGTGATGGGAGCCTGGAAGGACTGCCCACACTGCATGTGTGGGAGGAAACTCAGGGCCAGCTCTGAGCTTGCTCTCTTTGCTTTTAATAATTAATCACTTTTAACCTGGTAGAGGTAGCACACACCTTTCATCCCAGCACTTGGGAGACAGAGGCAGGCAGATCTCTGCGAGTTCAAGACCAGTCAGGTCAATAGAGCAAGTTCTAGGACAGCCATGGCTACACAGAGAAACCCTGTCTCAAAAAAAAACATAATTAATAATAATAATAATAATAATAATAATAATGACGTCTTGTCCTTATACAATTTCATACATGTATATAACATCTGAATACCCCCCCCCTTTGCTTTTTTATTTAGTGTGGAAGCCCAGCCTATGGGATGGTGCCACCCACATTCAAGGTGAGCCTTTGTTCTTCAGATGAACCTCTCTGTATGGCCTCCTAGCCAGGCACAGAGGTATGGCTTCTAGTTGGCTCCAAGTGCAGTCAAGTTGATTATGAAGACCAGCTAATAGGTGCTAAGTGGTTCTAAGAACACAGAGCTGAGCAAGACGTATGTAGCCTTTCCTTTGAGATGCACACTCAGGTGAGTTAATAGTCTTTATAGTCCCTGGGTAAGGTAAGGTACTTCCTACATAGAGGCAGGGCAGGCTGTAGCAGGTATATAGAAGAAGAAGGATTGGTGACAGTGCACAGAGCAGCCAGGGACCTCCTGGAAGGACAATGCTTGGGAACTATTGTATGTTCACCTTTCGCAGTGGTTCTGACGCCCCAGGACAACCCTCCCAGCGGAGGCTGCAGACATCCTTCACCTTCTGACTTGATGCATCTCAAAACTTCAAGCATCAATATACACACCGTGTGTGTGTGTGTGTGTGTGCGCGCGCACACACACACACACACACATGGCTGTCTGGTTCTACACACATATACTAACATACACCAATGCTTCAGCAAAAGAAAACAGAGAAGATCAGAGTGGCAATGACTCCAATTATACTGCATGCTATAAAAGAACTCTACCTTTATGTCTCTTAGTAACCTATGGGTTATGGATTAACATGTCGGGCTTGTTTTTAAGTTCTTGAGTTTCCAATGAAAAGACACCGGCAATGATGGTTCACGGTTGAGCCCAGCAGGCCCTGTAAGGTCATCTCACTTGTCCTGCTTGCTCCATGAGTTTCTGTCTCGTCTAATGCTCACTTGCCTCTGCCTTGATTCTTCAGTTATGAAACAGTAATATGCTGTTATCCTCTGTCGCAGACCTGCGAGCTATCACTGTGGCCGAGTACAGAGCTCAGCTCTGCCCATCACTCTTTTACAACTTTATTTCTACATTGAAACACTGACAGTACTCTTTGGTCCTCCTCTACTCCAAACGCCTCTATCGCTAGCCAAAAACCCTCAGCACGCAATAATTTATAAAGTACCTTCTAGACATAATCCTTGAAGTAAACAATTCACGGCTTATTTTTTACAAGCTTGTAAATTCAGGGAAATGAGTCAGGTGTGTAAAACATTTCCATGGGCTGTTTACTTAACACAGACATTTCTTTGGGGCTTTTCAGTCACACATGTATTCAGCCAATCATTCACAGCCACGTACATCTCTGACAAGTCAAAGGTCTTTCCAAAGTCAAGGTGAGTATACTGCACTCCACAAATGACTGGCGAAGTAGATAAAGTGGGAAGTTGAGATATCATATTTGATGTACAAAACAAAGGCTTCTGGGTGCTTTGGGCAGGTTCCATGATGCACTCTGTCTGCCTGGTGCCAGTGTGTGCCCACGTGTGGGAGTGCCAGCTTCCCTCCCCCACACCCCAGGCTCCTTTTTAAGCACTGAGGTCATTGTGGGGGGTTTCATCACCTTTTTTCAAACAGCTTAGCTTAACATGTAGAAAAGAACAACACGTGGTGCATTTAGATGAAACTGGACTGTGTGAATAGTCTAAGACTGTGTTCATAATGAAGTCAGTTCAGTTTGACACGGTTTCAGTGACACTGTAAGCTCCTCTTTGCCTAAAAGCTTTTCCCAAAAAGGTTTCTTACACAATTTGCCAAATCCCATCTAAACCCAGCTATGAAATACATTGATGTATGCTAAATTCATTTGGTTGCTGACTTCTGGAAAGAAGAAAAAAATCAATTTTTGTATATATACTCCTCATATAAAATATACAGTTTAATCAGTCTTTTTAAAAAGACTTCAGCCTTTGCTTGAAAACGGGAATCTATATTCAGATAAGTTGATATGATTGAAAATAAAAATAGCTTCACAGTAGAGTTTGCGGCCTCGTTGTGGAAGCAGCTAGTTGATGCTTTGATGGTTTTAGTTTTGTATTCTAGTTTATTCTACTGCATATAGATCAAGCCACTATTATATCTATAGACCAACCTGTCTTCTGTCCTTGTTTTAACTGTTCTATGAAGAGAGGCAGATAGATTTCTGGGTTCAAGCCCAGCCTGATCTACAAAGCCAGTTCCAGGACAGCCAGGCCTATAAAGAGAAACCTTGTTTCAAAAAACCAAACCACCCAAGCAGGCAAAAACATGTGTTAATATTTGTAACACAAATAATGAGAGCTGTTAAAAATGTAGACTCCTATGTTAGATTCCTGGCCCTGAATCATGTTTCCACCTGTGGTGATGAACTCAAAGCGTCCCCATTTCTCATGTGTTAGAGGCAGGCATGTGTGACTCTTCCTTTCAAATGTCTATTAACTCCAGATAAGGCAACATGGAGAGACCAAAGAAACAGTTCCACCCAGGTCTAACTTGGGAAAGGGATGACTTTCTGGGTCATGTACAGCAGCGTGGTGGGTGACTCAGAGGCAGCTGTGTCCCTGGAAAGTCCACCCCACATGCGCGAAACTCACCCTCTAGAGCTCCCTGTCCTTCCAAGAGCCCTCCCTGCTCTCACAGTTGTTCGTTGTACAGCCTCATGCATTCTTTAACTTCCTGAGTTCTCTGAACCTTGTAAGTTTTCTTAGCTTCCTGGGTCTAACGCACCTCCTTTCTTGCAGGAGGGAAGGGAGTGTTAAATTCAGAGGAAGTTGTTGTGCAAAGGAGGTAGTGCTAATTATTTCATAGAGTCATTATGGATTGAAAATAAGTTAATACTTGTAATGCAAATAATTGTGTGTTACAATTGTGTAATTGTTAGCTAACCACTATTATGACTAATGTTATTTTGCTTTAGTTATCATTGTTACTAATTTACATGTTGCTCTAGGTAAGTGTTGGTAGAGAAATATTTCTTGGCTATTATCAACATGTCTTCTTGAAAATAGATACCTTTCTAGGTTTCCCAATATTTATGTCTTATTTTATATGGAAGCAGATGAAATATAATAACTAGATAGAGACTAGTTTATGCCATACTTAACATGAGGGGAACGTTTAAACTACAGAGTTTTGAGAAGAACCTGGTAAAAGATTGCCCTATTTCTTCCCTCAAAGATGAAAATAGATAATTACGGCTTCTCAATTATCAGGTAAGAGAGAATATAAGATAACTTTCCCTCATTGCTGATGGGAAGAAATGACCAATGAGGACCCCCAACTCTGAGCCACATGCCAAGAAGCAGCACCGACCCCCAGGCTGCTCCTCATCAGGGGCCTGCCTCTTCATGGTAATCACGTTAAAATCGACTGCAGTGGGATTTTTTAAATGCACTTATCTCAGTCCACTTTAAATAAAGCTTGTGCAAGGTAGGTGATATTGCAGGGAAAAAAAAAAACCCATGGGAGGACTTTCTAAACCAGTCACTGACATCCATTCCTTGACTTTATGCATATTCAGATAAGACACTAAACTGAATGCATTATAACCTCTACTTTATGTTAAGATGGAAGATTAACCACCAATCAGAGCTAAATTATATTGTTAGCAAGACTTCAACCCTGATAAAATTTCATCCTCTCCATAAATTATCCTGGCCATTTCATAAATACCCAAAACACGGTGACTCAAGAGATCTCACTTTGATTGTCTTAAGCAAGTAGAAGTGTGCTTACCTATGAACTACTGACACACAGACCGTTAAAGGCTTTCTCGGAGCTAATGAGCAATTCCAGTGTATTACCCATGTCAGGCTGGGGGAAGGCAGGGCTCTCCTCAGGATGGCTGGTTTGCTCAGAAGTGCTCATTTTCAGAGTGCCTGTGTCTCAAGTGAGGGCCTCCTTACAGGCAATGCCTACTCAGAACGCAGTTGCTTGGCCCCAACCACATCGTGTTGATGTTATAGACGTGGTTTGAAAGTGTGTAGTTGCTAACCGTCCACCCTGTCACTAACCGTCCATGCTGTCACTAACCTTCCACGGGAAAGCTGAAGCCTAGAACGTTAATGTCACATCAGTAATAACTGTGATAACTTTTGAAAACACATTGTGATGGTTTGTCTGTCTCCCTTGACTGGTCTTGGAATTGCCTGAGAGACATACCTCTGGGCCTGTCTGTGAGGGTATTTCTGGAGAGCATTAGCTGAAGAGGGAGATGTACTCTGAAAATAGACTGAAGTCTATGACTGAATGTTTAAACGACAGAAAGAAGGAAGGAGGGAAGGAAAGAAAGAAAGAAAGAAAGAAAGAAAGAAAGAAAGAAAGAAAGAAAGAAAGAAAGAAAGAAAGAAAAAGAGGGAGGTCCCTCAACAGAGGAATGGATACAGAAAATATGGTACATTTACACAATGGAGTACTACTCAACTATAAAAACAATGAATTCATGAAATTCTTAGGCAAATGGATGGAGCTAGAAAATATCCTGAGTGAAGTAATGCAATCACAAAAGAACACACATGGTATGCACTCATTGATAAGTGGCTATTAGCCCCAAAGCTCAGAATACCCAAGATACAACTCACAGACCACAGGAAACTCAAGAAGAAGGAAGACCAAAGTGTGGCTACTTTGATCCTTATTAGAAAGTGGCTCAAAATACCCATGGCTCACAGCCAACCAATAGAATGAGCATAGAGTCCCCAACGGAGCAGCTAGAGAGAGGACCCAAGGAGTTGAAGAGGTTTGCAGCCCTGCAGGAGGAACAATAATATGTACCAACCAGTACCCCCAGAGCTCCCAGGCACTAAACCACCAACCAATGAGTACACGTGGAGGGACCCATGGCTCCAGCTGCATATGTAGCAGAAGATGACCATTTGAGACATCAATGAGAGGAGACGCCATTGGTCCCATGAAGGCTTGATTCCCCAGAATAGGGGAATGCAAGTCAGGAAATTGTGGAGGGGGCGTTGAACAGGGGAAGGGGGAGAAGATAGGGGGTTTTCAGAGGGGTAATGAGGAAAGGGGATAATGAAATGTGAATAAGGCAAATATCTAATAAGAAAAAAAAAAGGAAAAAAGAGAGGAAGGGAAGGAGGAAGGGATGGAAGAAAGGAAAGAAGCTAGAAAAAACCAGATACTACTACCAGACTGGGCTTTCCCAGTCTCTGCTTCCAAATCAGCCAGGATGTAGGAGAGCAGCGCTGTGCTCCAACGGCCTCTGCTACAAGCCGCTGCCTCTACACTCAGCATCGTGGTGCACTGCACCACTGTCCGTCCCTTCAACCATGAATCCAAACAAGCCCTTCCTCCCCTAGGCTGCTTCTTATCAGACGTTTCACAACAGCCAGCAGTAAGTGTCACACACACATTCAGTCTGTTTGCAGAGTGCAGCCATGTATTTAACTCTCAAAGGCCACACTGTATATGTAATTTAGATATTACTATAAATAATCACTGAATTACAGCCCATCAAGAGAACTACTTCAACCTTCTACAGTAATCTGCAAACTTCAGAGTTTGAAACTTAGTTTTCCTTAGCCTTTGTTGATTTTCCAGATTTCTCTTACGAATTTCCAAGTCTCCTGCCGCCAAGAGGTCTTGCTTCCTTATCTGAGGTGACTATTATCTACCCTTTTGAGCAGAATGCTCCAACCTGAACAAGGATGACCCATGACTGAGGTCGTTGCCACCCTGCGCATTTCTCCTCTTTCCTCCTGCACCGCCTGCTGCAGTGGATTGCTGTGGTGTAATGCACTGGAGCATTTTAGCTTAGGGTTACACACCAATAAATCTCTGTATGAAGGGACGGGGTGTGTGTGTGTGTGTGTGTGTGTACATAAAATGCAGTGAGTAGGGATTGTTTGAGTTTCTCTGAGAGTGTTTGGATTTCCAGAGACAAGTCTGTACACTGGGGACTCAGGCTGAGCAGCAGTTTTCTGATGCTGTGATGAATTCTCTAGAGTTAGAAGAGATGTGGTTTAGCTTCTTCTCATTCCTCCCAGACTCCTTGGCCTCAGGTGTCTGAGTTAGGTTTCCTGGGACGCTGGCCTGTCTTTGCTTCACAGTCAGTGATCTTGAAAGAGTATTCTAGACTCCATGACTTTGATTTCCCAGCTCCTTTTAGTGCCTACCCTTCTTCTTGCAGTTCCCTTTAAATCCTTGGGAACTTCTGCCTACCACTGCAGTGCTGAATGGCTGATTTTGGTCTTAAGCTAGCTTCTAATACTACCCCATGCTATTACATAGATACTTGGTTTTATTAACCAGCTATATTCTCCTTTATTAGTTAATAATTGCTTTTTGAGCACTTTATACATGAACACTGTAAATAATTCTCTTGTCCCTCCCTCTCCAGCTCGTTGTATAACCCCACAAATCCATGATCTCTTCTTTAAATATTACTGTTTGATGTACACAAATATGCTCACATGTATGCACACATCTATATATAACCTATTGAGCTCATTTAGCTTTGCTTTTATGTACATGTATGTACGGCTGACCACTTTGGATTGGAGAACCTGTCTGGTGGGAGCTTATCCCTGGAGACTGACCCTCCCTCTCAGCAGGAATTGACTACCTGTAGCTCTTCATCTAGGGGTAGGGCCATGTGGAATTTTCCTTGTTTATATTGGCATGTCAATTGGCATTGTTATTACATTGATCTTGCTCAGGCCCATATGTTGTTGAGAGTTCGTGGGTGCAGCTTCCTTACCACCCCACACTCATGCAGTCTCTGCATTATGGTCACCTGTGGGTCTTGGTGATGGTCTCCATCTGATGCAAAAAGAAACTTCTTCAATGAGGGATGATGGCTAACCTCATAAGAATAAGCATCTTGAATACAGTTAGAAATTATGTTCGTCTACTCAAATGGCTGTAGAAGGTTTTCCTTTATGGTCTATGACCTCTCTAGCTACAGATAGTTGGTAAGGTTTACTGTTCCAGGGCCTAAGTCCAGTTCCATAGCTTTTGGTTACCCTCAAGATAAAAGCATTCCTATCTCACCATTTTGGCTATCCTGGCAGTCCAAGTCCTTGTCGTCATTCGTAGATTTTTACGTCTGGGCAGGACTATGGATTGATTCTGGCCTTGGCAGTCTGCATAGCACCTGGTTTCCCCAGTTCTCAGGGAGGCGACTTTCAGGTCAGTACCAAGCAGCCCTTCAAGTCTCGTGTCCAAAGTATGTGATGTCATCAGTAATAGGGTCTTACCTTCAACTTCCAGGAGGAAACCAAGGCAGCAGCTACAGTCTATATTGTCTTAGAAATCTCTGGGACCCCCGACCAACAATTTGAAGGGAACTTTCCTATGACTGCCACCAGGGCTTTATTAGGTAGTTCTTGAGTGGGAACATTATTGTCCTGAGTGGTACAACTTCATTTAAATTACACACATACGCAGTATATATATTTTAACTAAACATAGACTACAATGTATTCTTATGTTTTTTTTCAGTCCTAGTGTTTCTCATTATTCCATGTGTGTCTGATCACATTTTTGTTATCCATTTATCAGTTGATGGGCATTTAGGTTGTTTCCACACCCTAACACTTATGAACAGAGCAGTAATGAACACAGCTGACGAACATCTGTGGAGTAGAATGTTGAGTCTTTTGAGCATATGCCAAGGATGGCATAGCTGGGCTATAAGGTCCCTCCCTTCCTCCCTTATTATCCCCCCCCCCCCATCTATATCTTTTGGTGAATCTCCTGCTGGTTTTCACAGTGGCCGTCCCAGTGTGCAGCGAACGAGGGCTCTGCTTTCCCTGTATCCTCTCCAGCATTTGTCGTCAATCCCTGCCCACCCCATCTTAGTGGTTCGGACTGTGAGAAGATGAAATATGAAAGTAGTTTCAATTTGCATTTCCCTAATTGCTAAGGATGTTGAACACTTTTTGTGATATTTTCTAGCCATGTTTATTTCTTCTTTGAAAACTCTTTGTTGATCATAGCCCATTGTTAAAATTGGAGTTGTGAAGGGTGATAGATATGGGTGTAGTATCATTCTTCTACATGTGGACATCCAGTTTTCCAGCATATTTGTTGAAGATACAGTCTTTTCTCCAGTGTGCACCTTTGGCATCTTTTCTCCTATTTTCTCTATGATCTCTATGCCTGTTTTCGTTTGTTTGTTTGTTTGTTTTATTTTTGCTGACCCAGGGCTGATTTTGCTGCTGTGGCTCTATACTTGGTTTGAGATTGGGGCAAAGAAGAGGGGAAGGCTGCAGCAGCAGTTGGCCTGCTGCAGAGATGGAGCTGAGCCTGGAGGAGTAGATTTGGAGGATAGGAGGGAGCTGACGATCTGCCTGCTTTTCTGGCTGGAGTGTCCTATGGGTTTCCAAAGAATGCCTGCTGGAGTTGGGGACGGTCATAAAGTGATGCTTGATGGGAAGATACAGAGGGGAAGACCGGTGTGATCCTCTGAGGTGGAGCAGGGGTGAGGCCAGGCTGCAGCAGGCCGCCTGCCACAGAGGTGGGGGTGTGGTGCGGAAGGGGATTGGGTTAGGAGGAGAGAGAGGGGTGAAGACCTGCAGTTAGCCTGCTGGTTCCCTGCCCTGTGGGCCTGGGGTGTTTCCAGGGTTTGCCTGCTGGCATTGGAGGCTGGGATAATGGGATGAGTATGGGGAAGGTTCAGATCCACTGGGGGCGTCAGAGAGGAACAGGAGACTAGTGACAGGTGAAAATTTGCGATTAATCTACCTGCTTCCCTGGTCAGAGTGTCTCAGGGAATCTCTGCTGGAGTTAGGGCACTGGAATAAATAAGTTGGGAGAGAAAGATCTGTGTGATCCACTGGATATATGGTGTGTGTGTGTGTGTGTGTGTGTGTGTAGTGTGTGGCTGCAGCAGAGGATCGGATTTGAAGGATTGGAGAAAGAAGAGGTGAAGATCTGCAGTTGCCTTCTTGCTTCCCAGGCTGGAGTCCGTTCCTCTGGTTTATTATGTGTATTGACGTAATGTCTGTTAAACCGTTCCTGCATCTCTGGCATGAAGCTAACTCAATCATGAAAGATTATCTTTGTGACCTATACTTGTATTTGGCTTTCCAAACATTTTATTCAAGACTTTTGCATCTGTGTTCACCAGAATATTGGTCTGTATTTTTCTTGGTGTGTGCATATCTTTACTTGGTTTTGGGTTTAGAGTAATATTAGCTTTGTAGAAGGAAAGCCTCTTTATGTATGCATATATATATATATATATATATATATATATATATATATATATATGTGTATGTGTGTGTGTGTGTGTGTGTGTGTGTGTGTGTAAAGGTATTGACTGTAGATTTTCTTTGAAAGTCTGGTGAAATTCTGCTGTGAATTCATCTAGGCCTGGGATCATTTAGTCAGAGGGTTTTTCTTCTTCCAGCCCCCCTATGGATTCATGTATATGGCTGGTCTCTTATTTTAACTTGCTGGTTTGGGTGAATCTAAAAACAAGCCCATTTCTTTAGATTTTCTAATTTAATGGATTATAGGTTTGTAAGGTTTTTCCTCACGATTGTCTGAATTTGTTTTGTGTCTGGTTCCATGTCCCTGTGTCCTTTGTTTCCTCTGAGAGTTGGGCCAGAGACCGTTGACACTGTTTATCTCCACATGGGGCCAGTTCTTGTCTTCTTTGTCTCCATTTCATTGATTTTGCTCTGATTTTTAGTATTTCCTCCCACCGGCTTCATTGGGTTTTTATTTTTTATTTTTTACTTTTTGGTTCTTGTTTTCCCAGATTCTTGAGCTGTCACATTAAGTCACTTTCTGTGCTTTTCCTGACTGCTTCTGTGGGTGTTTGCCACAGTGATTGTCCACCTAAGACTCTTGCTGTTTCCCAAGGACTTTGTTGTGTTTTCCTTTTCACTCAGTTCCAGGAATTTAAGAAGTTATTTCTTGATTTTTTTCCCTTTGAGTTATTCATCATTTAGCAATGCATTATCTAACCTACATGAGGTCATGTATTTACTAGAGTTTTTTTTTTTTGCTGTTGATTTTAAGTTTTATTGCATCAATATAGCATATTATTGTAAACAAGGATACCCAGAATCATTTCAATTTTTTATGAAATCCCAGGATATGGTCTATGATGGAGAATCATTCATGGACTTCTGAGCAGAATGTGCTGATTGGCTCGGGTCTGGGGCTTAGGGACAGTGTAGATGAGCCAGGGTCAGGAAGGCTCACCAGGCTGTAGCACAGGCTATAGAGCCCTGCCTGGGCTGGAGGCTGGGTATGGCACAGCATCCTAAAGTCCAACAGAATTGACAGGCTGGGCTGGCTCACAGGATCCCAGCTGTAGTTGTACAGTTCTCAAGTTTGTATCATTATCTTAGAGCTCCATCTGAACTGAGATTTCTATTTCCAACCATTTACTGGTCCTGCCTTTGGCAGTGCGGGGGATGGAAACTAAAACCTCTTTGTACATGCAGAGCCAGTTGTCTATCACGCAGTACACACCTACCCCTCCGGGAAGAGTCCTTAAGATTTATCTTCATGTTTTATTTTGTGTGTATGTGTGTTTTGCTTACATGTATGTCTGCGCACCAAGTGTGTGTATTGTGATGAGGAGGCCAGGAAGGGGCATCCGATGCCCTGAAGTTACAGATGGTTGTGATCTGCCATGTGGGTGCTAGGAATTGAACCTGGGTTCTCTATGAGAATTCTCACTGCATCTTAAAGTAATCCTGTCTTGGACTAAGACAGCCCAAGACTTTCCATAGTTTGACTTATAGCTCTTTGAGTTTACAAAGGTACAGAAGCAATACATTTAGTAGAAATTAAACTTCAACCTTTGACCTTTGATTTCCTGGGCTCACAGGATGCACTGCATCCGCCTCCTGCCTCGCTGGGCGACTGTAATTTTCTGCTCCCCGTCACTCTGAGATTATGAGGGATCTGCGACACTGTGGTGCTATGGTGCTTGATAAGTTACGCACATCAAGTGTGCCTAGACGCAGTACATTCAACATGAGCTTATCAGGACCCATCCTGTCACACAGCAGGAGCATCGGACGTCAAAATCAGAACTTTCCCTCTCCTTTCCAGACTCTCTCCCTTCCCTTCACTATGTAGTCTTGATGGGCAACATAATCAGCCACAAAGCATTGGGCTTAGAGCCTTCTTCCAACCTTTCCTCTCCTTCCTGTCCCACAGTGATGAGGGAGTTATGTCTTTAAAGCTTCTAGAGTTTCGGTCTGTCTGTTGATCCTTCTTCCAGACCTGCTGTTTCCTGGACAGGATTGGTCCCCCAGGATGAGTATGCCCCACCCTCCACAGTCAGGGTGGGCGCTGAATGCAGGCCAGGATTTAGAAATTCTATGCTCTTCCTGCAGTCAGTCATCTCCTTTCTCATTTCTTCTGTTGGTCCCACCGCTGTCTGTGCCTCTTGCAGGTTGATGCAGGGGCTCCCATCAGACCCACATTCTAAACATAGGTTCCTAATCTTCTCCTTCTGACCTGTCCCCTCACTCAAAACTATCACCCTATGGACCCATGAGTAATATCTTTCAAATCACCTCCTCCACACACAGCCCATTACAAATCTCTACCCCTGTCTGTCCAGATAGCCCTACCTCAAGGACATACCACCTCTGCATTAGTCTTGTGCACCCTGTATTAAAACCTCTAAGCTGCTCTTCATAATCTTTATGGTGAAATTATTGGTGATGTCAGACCAGGTTTTCTGAAACATTACCACCTCTTCTTGCCAGCCTTATGACCTACTGTTCCTCAGTATTGCAACCTTGCAGCAGCTGTGTAAGAGACCTATAGCTTCTAAAATAAAGCACCCAGCCTTCTGGCCTTCGAATACTCTGGCTTGCTATCCAAACTGCTTCCCCCTGCTCACCAATGGCCACTTCTTGCCTTTCCTTCTACAGCTCCCGTTTGCCACACACCTTAGCTTCCCTCTCTACACACTTTCTTAACAGCTGGGTAGCACTTGACACATGCATATTCCTGAGCTGTGGACTTTCCCATGTAACTCCCCTGGAGGCAATAAGCACCTTGAGTTCAGGCCTTGTCCACCTTTCTGGAGCTGGCTCAGCATGTTAGCATAACCGCCAAGTGAACGTGCAAGTGAACGTGCACATCCAAAGACTGCCGTGGCTTCCGGCTGCGAGGGAGGAAGTACTCCATTGCTGTGATGGGCTTGGGAGTGCAAACTGTTTTCAGTATTGGCATCTGCAGACTGGAATCTCCAAGGTCATCTGGTGGGAGCTGGACCAGCCAGAATTATGAATAGGAATTAGGAATTTTAGATCACTTACTAGGTAATTTCAGTTACTAGCGTTGGAGGAGAAGAACAATTCAGTGATTCTGACAAATTGAAACTGATTTTCAGGGTAGAATTTTTTTTATTCGATCTATTTTTTATTTACATTTCAAATGATTTCCCCTTTTCTAGCCCCCTACTCCCCGAAAGTCCCGTAAGCCCCCTTCTCTCCCCCTGTCCTCCCACCCACCCCTTCCCACTTCCCCGTTCTGGTTTTGCCGAATACTGCTTCACTGAGTCTTTCCAGAACAAGGGGTCACTCCTTCAGGGTAGATTTTTAAGACTAGAAATAAAAACTGTATCTTTATCTGTTAGTTTAGGCAAACCTAAATAAATTACTCACAAGTAATTTATTATTCAGAGTCACATATATTTGACATAGATTTCAAAAATGGTATAAAAATTATGTAGCTTAAAATAAAACAACACAAATTGTATATGTTAGAAATATATGCTTTAATTTTATATTCTTAAAACTTCTGACTTTGAGGAAAGTGTAAAACATCTATATCGAAAAAAGAACAAAATATAAATGTAGACATCAGAGTGAAATTACCCATGTTTTAGAGAAATCAGTGATAATCTTTGCCGTCTATCTATACTCAGGATATTTTTCTACATTTATTTAAAGCTAAGACAAAATACATGTGGTTAAAACCAATTCTATGCAAATATTTGATAGTCAAATTTGTATGTAATTTCATAGCAGATGATAGTTAATACCCCGCAGTGGGAGTCGGGGAGCAGAAAGAGACCAGATATTTCAAGCCAGAGATATAAAAGCTCAGCCTATGTAAATTCCTAAAGTTATTTTCATGTAGCTTTATAA
Source organism: Apodemus sylvaticus (assembly GCF_947179515.1). Classification (NCBI taxonomy): domain Eukaryota; kingdom Metazoa; phylum Chordata; class Mammalia; order Rodentia; family Muridae; genus Apodemus; species Apodemus sylvaticus. The sequence goes on along the minus strand of NC_067485.1, from coordinate 41,755,790 downwards.
AGCTTTGCTGAAGGGAAATGGGACTCGTGATGCTCATGTCTTTGTGGAGAGTTTGGGATTGAGTTATGTATGACACACTATGACACACACCGAGAGGATTCGTGACTGAGAACAGTCAGTTATATCCCTGACCAAGGGATTATTTAGAGTTGTGTGTGTGTGTGTAGGGGTGTTGGTGCATGTTTGTGTAGGGGTGTTGGTGCATGTTTGTGTGTCATACATGTGAGACACGGGGGACAAACACTCTAAGTGTTTGAGGAGAGCTGGCTGACCTCCTCTATACAGAAGTACTGTTCCACATGACTTCTCTTCTTTCCTGCTAGCCCTCACGGGGACTGCTTCCCCCAGGCCCCCCTCCCTGGGTGTGCTTTAATTTTTAGTAGTTTATTGTGATGTCAACAGTCTCTGTTTATCAAGAGTCAGTTGGAAATTCAATATATCTCTCATATTCAGGTACTTATACTAACATTCAGCTGATGGAAATTGTTTTTTATATCATTTTGTAAATGTTTGTTTAAATTCTGTCTCTGCTGACTGATGTGATGCATGGACTATTTGCTTTTAAATGGGTTTTCCCTTAGATTACTGCTTTATGTACTCAAAGACAGAAGCTGTTCTTTCTCTACATTGTCCTAGTAACCTACTGGGATTAATAAGATGCATTTAAAACTTAACATTTTGTTAAAATTTAACACTTTCTCAGGCAATTGTAGTAGTATACAATTTGAAGAATGTATTCACAGCTATCAGAATTTTCCTCACATAGAAAGCTTCTAGTTAATAAATACCTACAGTTTTCATGAAATATTTAGAACTGGCCATCAGGATATTATTTTAGTTCTAGCTCATCCTGATAATTTAATTTGTTTGAAGCATTGAATGCACTCAAGTGGGTTGCAAAACACTAAGAAGAATTTTAAATAGCTCTGTTGATGGGCCAAGGAGATGGCTTGTGGGTAAGAGTGCTTGTAAAAGCGTGAGATTCTGGGTTCAGATCCTTAGTGGCCACATGAAAAGCTGGCTATAGCTATGCATGCCTGTAATCTCAGCACTGTGTGGAGATGTTTGAGAGATCCTTTGTCAAGGGAGAAGTAATAGAGTAGATCTCTGACCACTGTACATGCATGTGTGTGCTCAATTGTAAGTGCATGTGCCCAGTCATCACATACACACACACACACACACACACACACACACACACAGAGAGAGAGAGAGAGAGAGAAGAGAGAGAGAGAGAGAGAGAGAGAGAGAGAGAGAGAGAGAGAGAGAGCCAGAGAGAGCCAGAGAGAGAAAATATAAATAAATATTTTTTGAGGTCTTCTTCCATTTCCTTCTTCAGAGTCTTGAAGTTCTTGTCATACAGATCTTTCACATGTTTGGTAAGAGTCACCCCAAGGTACTTTATACTGTTTGTGGCTATTGTGAAGGATGTTATTTCCCTAGTTTCTTTCTCAGCCTGCTTATCCTTTGAGTATAGGAAGGCTACTGATTTGCTTGAGTTGATTTTATAACCTGCCACTTTGCTGAAGTTGTTTATCAGCTGTAGGAGTTCTCTAGTGGAGTTTTTTTGGGTCACTTAGGTAGACTATCATATCATCTGCAAATAATGATAGTTTGACTTCTTCCTTTCCAATTTGTATCCCTTTGACCTCCTTATGTTGTCTAATTGCCCGAGCTAGTACCTCAAGTACAATATTGAAAAGATAAGGAGAAAGGGGCAGCCCTGTCTAGTCCCTGATTTTAGTGGGATTGCTTCAACTTCAAGACTCTGAAGAAGGAAATAGAAGACCTCAAAAAATGGAAAAAACCTCCCATGCTCATGGATCAGCAGGATTAATATAGTTAAAATGGCCATTTTGCCAAAAGCAATATACAGATTCAATGCAATACCCATCAAAATCCCAACTCAATTCTTCATAGAGTTAGAAAGAGCAATTCTCAAATTCATCTGGAATAACAAAAAACCCAGGATAGCTAAAGCTATTCTCAACAACAAAAGAAATTCTGGGGGAATCAGTATCCCTGACCTCAAGCAATACTACAGAGCAATAGTGTTAAAAACTGCATGGTATTGGTACAGTGACAGGCAGGCAGATCAATGGAACAGGATTGAAGATCCAGAAATGAACCCACACACCTATGGCCACTTGATCCTTGACAAAGGGGCTGAAAACATCCAATGGAAAAAAGATAGCTTTTTCAACAAATGGTGCTGGTTCAACTGGAGGTCAGCATGCAGAAGAATGCGAATTGATCCATCCTTGTCTCCTTGTACTAAGCTCAACTCCAAATGGATCAAGGACCTCCACATAAAGCCAGACACTCTGAAGCTACTAGAAAAGAAACTGGGGAAGACCCTTGAGGACATCAGTACAGGGGGAAAGTTCCTGAACAGAACACCAATAGCATATGCTCTAAGATCAAGAATTGACAAATGGGACCTCATAAAATTTACAAAGTTTCTGTAAAGCAAAGGACATCATCAAAAGGACACATCTGCAACCAACAAATTGGGAAAAGATCTTCACCAACCCTACATCAGATAGAGGGCTAATATCCAATATATACAAAAAACTCAAGAAGTTAGACCCCAGAAAACCAAATAACCCTATTAAAAAATGGGGTACAGAGTTAAACAAAGAATTCTCACCTGAAGAACATAGGATGTCGGAGAAACATCTTAAAAAATGCTCAACTTCATTAGTAATCAGGGAAATGCAAATCAAAACAACCTTGAGATTTCACCTTACACCAGTCAGAATGGCTAAGATTAATAACTCAGGAGACAGCAGGTGTTGGCGAAGATGTGGAGAAAGAGGAACACTCCTCCACTGCTGGTGGGGTTGCAAATTGGTACAACCACTCTGGAAATCAGTCTGGTGGTTCCTCAGAAAATTGGGCACCTCACTTCCGGAAGATCCTGCTATACCACTCCTGGGCATATACCCAGAGGTTTCCCCAGCATGTAATAAGGATATATGCTCCACTATGTTCATAGCAGCCCTATTTATAATTGCCAGAAGCTGGAAAGAACCCAGGTATCCCTCAACAGAAGAATGGATGCAAAAAATGTGGTATATATACACAATGGAGTACTATTCAAGTCATTAGAAACAATGAATTCATGAAATTCTTAGGCAAATGGATGGAGCTGGAGATCATACTAAGTGAGGTAACCCAGTCTCAAAAGATCAATCATGGTATGCACTCACTAATAAGTGGATATTAGCCTCGAAAACTGGAATACCCAAAACATAATCCACATATCCAAATGAGGTACAAGAAGAACAGAGGAGTGGCCCCTAGTTCTGGAAAGACTCAGTGTAGCAGTATAAGACAAAACCAGAACAGGGAAGTGGGAAGGAGTGGGTGGGAGAACAGGGGGAGGGAATGGGGCTTTTGTGACTTTTGGGGAGTGGGGGACCAGAAAAGGGGAAATCATTTGAAATATAAATAAAAAATATATCGAATAAAAAAATTAGTAGGTAGTTAAGAAGTAGTTCTATTGAGAAAAGCTTATTGGTCTGGAAGGACTGTCAGCAGTCATGTGACCGAGTCACAGCTAATCAGTCAGTATTTTAAATCTGAGGATTAAAATGAGCTGAAATCCACAGGCCTTGAGTCGAGGGGGGGAGGGGGGGAGCGCTCATCTCAGCTGTGGTCACTGGAGGCCTGGGACTCCCCAGTGCTCCTTGCCCATTTCATCAGGAGAAGCAGATTCATGTTTACCACAAACACAGCCCTGAGATGCCTTCCCTGCCTCAGAAGCTCTGAATTTTGTGTTTTAGGCAAGAAAACTCATAAGAGATAAGTGAGAAATAATCCAAAAGCATTTTATTTTCCCTCAAGTGTTTGTTATTGCTTTACAGTGTAATATGCACTAAAATGTCCATTCATGATACAACGAGGGACGATGAGCGCTGGACGCGGTGCAGTGTGCATCCAAGCATTGAGTTCGATCCTCGGAGTAGTGATTGAATGAGGGCAGTATTGTGTATCGAGTTCAACCTTGCTCCTCAGTTTCTCAGCAAACATCTTTTATTACAAAGGTTTCAGGCAGAGGGAACATTAAAATATTGAATATCTTTTCTTCTGGCAGTGGCGATGACATTTGCATGCTGAAGGGGAGGGGGAAAGGCAGGAATAACACTGTTGTGGGAAGAAAGCAAAGAATCAGAGGCTTAAGGAAGGGTTTTCTGCCCACTGTGCCCCTGGTATAGTGGATGGAGATGAGGGCCTGAGATTCCTGCACTTGTCTTTGCAAAGCAGATTTCTGCTGGAATTAGAGTGGGGTGGTTTTCTTTGGACCTATGCTGCATTAGCTACCTCTGGCTGCTATAACACATGACCCCATACTTGGCCCAAAATAATACCGAGGGTACTATAGTTCCAGAAGCCAGACTTCCAACACAGATCTCACTGGGCTCAAAATCAAAGGAAGAATTGTGTCGTGGGCTCTTCTGGTTCGCAGAGGCTGTGTGTTCTTACTGAGGGCTCCCTTTTGCTTTCAAAGCCAGCGAGAACACCTGGATTCTCTCTCACTTTCTGGACCATTCTCTGGCTCCCCCTTTCACCTTCAGGCACCATTATAACCACTTTGGATTCACATCAGAGTCAGCCCGTGAAGACTTACTTCTATGTTGCAAACAGTGTAAGATGGCCACAGTTTCCCAGTATCTGGCAAGGTCCAGGGTGATGACTGTTTAGACTTTGACGTAATTTATCCATCCCAGTCTAGGTTGCACTTCAATCTTCTTGACCCCATCTCTGTACAAATGCTATACTACCAAGTGTGGCCAGCCTGGGAGAAAGGCTATTTAGAACAGAGAATGAAACAGTGTGTTTTTAAGTGGTTGGCTCCTCTTATGTACAAAGGTGACTCAGTGTCCAATCATTCTTCCAACAATCTTGTTTGATGTCTATGCTGGGTTCTATTCTTCGATGGAGGCAGAAGGGAGGGAGGTGGACACACCCCTGCTCTCTGCTTTAGGAGGAAGTGAAGGATAGGAATTCAGCAAACAAATGAGTGCCAGGCAGAGAGCGAGGAGACACTGTGTCCGGGCTGCGGGCATCGCGGTGAAGGGTGCTTCTCTGAGAACAGAATACTCATCACATGGAAAGGGACAGAGGATGTAGGAAGTACAAAGCCACAAGATGGTAGTGGGGTTTCTGTTGGGGACAGGATGAAGGTGTGTGTGTGTGTGTGTGTGTGTGTGTGCAGGAAAGGGAAACTGTATGACATGCTCGGACGCAGCACAGCTGCCCACTCCCAATTCTTCTTTTAAAAATATTTATTTATTTAATGTATGTGAGTACACTGTAGTTGTGTTCAGACACACCAGAAGGGGGCATCAGATCTCATTACAGATGGTGTGAACCACCATGTGGTTGCTGGGAATTGAATTCAGGACTTCTAGAAGAACAGTCAGTGCTCTTAACCACTGAGCCATCTCTCTGCCCCTGCCCCAATCCCAATTCTTTACACCACTTCACCATTTCACAAGAATTTCCCACCTTGTTTTTTGAGACGTGTGTGTGTGTGTGTGTGTGTGTGTGTGTGTCTCACTGAACCTGGAGTTCGCTGATTTGGCTAACTAGCTGGGTTGTGAGTCCCTGTGTGTGTGTGTGTGTGTCTCACTGAACCCGGAGCTCACTGATTTGGCTAACTAGCTGGGTTGTGAGCCCCTGTGTGTGTGTGTGTGTGTGTGTGTGTGTGTGTCTCACGGAACCTGGAGCTCGTTGATTTGGCTAACTAGCTGGGTAGTAAGCCCCTGGTTGTGTGTATGTGTGTGTGTGTTTGTGTGTGTGTGTGTGTGTGTGTCTCACTGAACCTGGAGCTCGCTGATTTGGCTAACTAGCTGAGTTGTGAGCCCCTGTGTGTGTGTGTGTGTCTCACAGAACCCAGAGCTCGCTGATTTGGCTAACTAGCTGGGTAGTGAGCCCAGGGATCCTCGCCACACCTGGCTGCTGTTGCTGCCTCCACTTCCCCTCCCCCTCCTGCTTATGTGTTTAACATGGGTGCTGGAATGTGATCTCAGATCTCTATGCTTATGTAAACTGAGTCATGTCTTCAGCCCAAATTAAATAATTTGTATTTTAGTCTTTTAATTAAAACTTTATTTTGACTGGGCAGTGGTGGTACACACCTTTAATCCCAGCACTTGGGAGGCAGAAGCAGGTGAATTTCTGAGTTTGAGGCCAGCCTGGTCTACAGAGTGAGTCCCAGGACAGCCAGGGCTATACAGAGAAACCCTGTCTTAAAAAACCAAAACCAAAACCAAAACCAAAAAAACTTTATTTTGGAGAACTTGTAAAAAAAAAAAAAGAAAGAAAGAAAAAAGACAAAGAAAAGGTATAGATAGAATAGCTATTCTGAAGTCATGGGACTTTCATTTGTATGCTAAACTTTCATTATCAATTACATTATTATGTATTTATCCACCTCTCCCCCCAGGAGACAAATCCACAGCAGAGTTAAAACCAGAAGAGTGTTCAGTTTGATTTCCTTGTCATGACGTGTGTCTTCTCCGGCATTCCATTTGTGGCTCTTAGTGTCGCCTTCCTCCCTGACCTCTAGTCATCTATCTGACTGACAGCGTCAACGGGGACTTGTCATGCCTGTCAGCCCAAAAGGGAAGATTCATTTAAACCATGGAGAATAACTGGGTAGAAGTGGCTGGAAGGGAGAACAGCGGGAGGGGAGCTTTGATTAGGGAAATAAATACAGGAGAAAAGTGAGGAAGTTAAATAGCAATAAAGATATCAGAAAAAGTCGTGACATGTCATATTATTGTTTATTTACCTAAAATTTCACAGAAGACATATAAATCTGTATATGTGTGTGTGTATGTGTATACACACACACACACACACATACATATATATGTTTACTTTTACTTTTGAAGTGGACATGGACTCCTGATCTTTCCCACAGGTATATGCACATTGAAATTCTATTATAGATAGCATTTGTAGACCAGAGTTTGGTGTTTACATAGTACTTGGTACTGTCAGTTTAGCTTGACAAACATTTTCTCAGAACCTGTTTGGAGGCAGCCATTGTAGCAATAGGACTTGTAAAGACAAAAGCGGTGACCTCCACCTGAATGATTTGTAGAACATCAGGGACCAAAACAGAGTAAGAAATAGAAACTGATAAAGGAAACACTGATTAATGGCTAAAGACTGTGAGACGATGACTTCCTGGGAGGGAAGGAATGACTGGTTCTGTTGGCTCTGTGGTCAGGAGTGGCACTGGTGGTGATCTTTATAGAGTATTAACACTGAATGTGATTTGAACTGAGGGTTAGAGGCCACAGGGACTTCTGTAAGGACAAGACAGAGAACATGAAGTGGACATGGTGATGCAGGCTATGAAACAGTCCAGACACACATTGCTAATGTACATCGTCTAGGACAGGAGATGCAGCTGTGGCAGATGTAGGGAGGCTCTGGTAAAGGAGTGAGAAGTGGGAGAGATATATAATACGAGGGTCAGGGATACAGGATGGTCCTGAAGGCATGATTACTCAGATGGTAAGAGATGGGGTGGGGAGGGAGATAAGAACGTGAGTTTTCCTTAAGCAAGAGGCAGGAGGGGAGTCCAGTGACATACTGCAGAGGGAGATGATACAGTTGTGTCCTGTGCTCAGGGAGGACAGTGTGGGAAGGGAGGAAACACCCACGAAGTGTCTGGAGCAGCGTCACATGAGGAGGGGCATCAAGCAGGAAGGGGATTGTCATGTGAGAAGGAGAGTAAGCCGGAGCTGTTTTTCACCTTACTTTCAATAAATGTTCACTGTGAACAGTGTACAGTGCTCCAGGCTTACTCTTGGAAAACAAGGATTCCGAAGAGAGATATTTGCTTCTGTTGTGTACATAGAGAGGGAGGTAGTACTTGCCTCTGGGATCTCCGCCGTTGGTGGCTGAGCCTCCAGGATCTGCTTCCTGATTTCCAGAGTGGCATCTTCTCAATGCAGTTACACATCAGTCAACTTCTGGCAATGTGCCCTCTCTGTTCAAAGATACAATCTGTATCCACTTGTAGGGTTTATTAATTATGATACAGTCTCACCATATTTTAATGTTTTCAAGTAACCCTTAATGTCTTGATAAATGCTCATGCTATAATTTTAAAGTACATAGTGACTTATAAATTTCAAGTTCTATTTGTGTGTGTGTGTGTGTGTGTGTGTGTGTGTGAGAGAGAGAGAGAGAGAGAGAGAGAGAATGGAAGAGGAAGAAAAGGAGGAGTAAGAGGAGAAGGGTGTTGAATGTCGCTGACAGCTGTCTCCAGACTATGAGGTATTTCCTTCATCTTTTGACTTTACCATACTGTATACATGTTATTTCAAAATGAATAACAACTCTATTTTTAAAATGCATATTCCCTGGGAGTATATAGCACCACCACCTTGGTAACATTTATAATGAGAATGGATTAGCATCCCAGTGGGCTCTCTCCTTTCCTTCTGGTGTTTCTGTTGAGTCTGGTAGACATTCTACTCCACTTCGGCCCTCTTCCCTGATGTCAGTGGAAACAGTTTCAGCATCTCCACTCACCGACACATGAGCCCCAGCCCCGTCCTCCATGGTGTCTCTCATCTCAACGTGGATCTTGGTGACGTGTATTTCTGCTGTATGTCTTTAAGGTCAACCCTTGCCATCCAAGGATCATTTCAATTGTTATAGTATTTCATATGTCCCAGGCTGGCCTTACATTCAGTGTGTAGTCAAAGATGACCTTGAACTTCTGATTTGTCTGCCTCCATCCTCGGAGTGCTGGGATTCCAGGTATTCATCATTTTGAGCAGTTTACGCATTGTTGGGGATGGAGCCCATGCCTGTATACAGGACAGGCACTCTGCTGTCTGAGCTGGTGGAGCCTTTGCCTGTATACAGGACAGGCACTCTGCTGTCTGAGCTGGTGGAGCCTTTGCTTGTATACAGGACAGGCACTCTGCTGTCTGAGCTGGTGGAGCCTTTGCCTGTATACAGGACAGGCACTCTGCTATCTGAGCTCCATCCCCAGCCTCACTTGTTTTCCATGAATGGAGGGAGATGATACAGTTTTGTCCTGTGCTCAGGGAGGACGGTCTGGAAAGGGACTAAACACCCACAAAGTGTCTGGAGCAGCAGCATGTGAGGAGGGGGCATCAAGCAGGAAGGGGATTGATATATTTTTTAGAATATATCTGTCAACAATTCGTAACTCTGCTTGAGAGAGTTGGACATGTCCATTGCCCGTGAGTTCTGAGAACAAATTCTGCTGTTACTGATAAATTCTAGAGTATCCCCCATGGTGTCTCTTTGTAAGTAAGCCCAGCATTTGGAGTAAGTCATAGCTACAGTCTCTTGCATCTGCCACCTCACCCTCTGTAGCTCTGTAATCTAAGAGAGCAATGTCAGCCATGCCTGAGTTCCCACCCCACCTCACGCCCCTCCTCTTCCTCCCTTGGGTCTTTCCCTTCACATTCCCTATGTGCTGCTGCCCTTTTACCTATGAGACCTCTGACCTCTGAGCAACTTTGAGGTGTTCAGTGTCTCTCTGCTTTGTTGGGCTGTAAGCAGACACAGGGAGCAGATTACATCAGTGTGAGTGCTCTACCGACTGCATCCCAGTGATGTGCATACCAGCCTAGGAACTGCATCTCATTCATATCATAGACTATAGTGTTGGTGTTTTGTGTATGTTTACAACAAATGTGAACATACATTTTGCAGGTAGTTAAGGTTGACCTCAGAACTTTAGCATTGTGTGTTTACTCATGTGTCATGCATTAAGTAATTTTTCTATCAACCATGCCTTTATTCAGAAGACAAAAGACAGGAAGAGTTTCTAGGCTGCAGGGTTAATCAAACACTGGAGTAGAGTACCAATTAAAAAAAAAAAGTAACATTTCCATCCCTGGAGAGCCTTAAAAATTAGACAAAGAAGACATCTGTGAGGGTGGCTGAAGCAGTAAATCTGTGTGGAAGCAAGCGGACAGACAGAATGACAGATGGCTCTAGGATTTGATTCCTGGGACAGGGAAAAGGAAGGCCTCTGGAGGGGGAGGGGAGACATTAAGAGTTCTTCAACAGAGATTGCTGCTTTGCAAAGGGAAGCTAGTTGCAGAAGCTTAGCCTAGATCCCCAGGGGCTCAGGTCTCTTCTGTTGTCAGAGCTTAAAGCCGCAGGTTGTGAAAATCCTGTAGAAATCTGCAAAGCTAAAGCATGCTGATTTTCTGAAGGGATGCAAAAAGTCCACTGTATGTATGAGCGGACTGTAATAAAAACACGTTTCCCTACTCTGAATAGAGAGCATCGTTCACCTACATTATATCGAATGCATAGCGTTCTCCAGGGAAATGGAAACTCTTTAATGTACAGTAAAATAGGGAACATTGTCACTGATTGCTGGGTAGGAGGGGACTGGGGTCCAACCAGGAGGCTTTTGACTACCGGGTGCCACCAGTCAGCCGCAATGTGTGGGCAGGCAGGCAGGCGTTCCAGTAGAGCTCTGCTTTCCCCAGGCAAAGGCAGCCTCACTCTGGCTGCTGGGCCTTCTCTCAGTTAAAGCAGAATGATTGCGACCCAGGACCTTTAAATCCTAGGAACTGAAATACTTATATTCCTCTTCAGGGATTTTACTGTAATGTCAGCTTTCAGCCACACGATGTCACGATTGGATTTTGATTTTTTTTCCACATGGGTTTGTCTCCACAGATGAAGGCATTTTCAAAGCTGGAGCAGAGAGATCTGAAACAAGGGGGGCAGCAGAAGTTCAAGAAGACGAAGACACCCAGGTTGAGGTCCCAGTGGACCAGGTAATCTTGCCTCTAAACGTTCACGGAGCCCAGCAGTCACAGCCTTGTTTCCTCACGCCCGCCCCCTGTGTTCAGGTGCTAAGAGGTCAGATGACTTTAGAAGTATAACACAGTACCCCAAGTTCTTCTTGGCACCCCTCCAGAAGACACCCCCTGCCTCTCTTTAATGTCGCAATGGCATGTTCTTGATAATCAGGACAAAACAGGCAGCTGGATGTGAGCAGCCAGCCCACAGACAAAGTCTGATTTAAAAAAGAAGCATTGGCTGGAAATTTTAATCTAGGAAAATGTCATTTTTTAAAAGAAAACATGTTTTTTTTTTTTTTTAATGCCATAGTATTCTCTCCTTCAGGGTCTTCAATATTTTTGTGGTTAAATTTCTCTCTTTTCTTTTGTTTTTCTTTTGTAAAGGAGTTGCTCACATAAATGCAACTCAAATGTTGTCTGTGTGTATAGTAATTTCCTTTCCTAGGCCAGGGGAACAATGTACTTATTTGTGTCACAAGAAGGTGTGCTAACAGAAGAAATTAAGGCATGCTAATTCTGGCTGAATTTAAGAAGTAAGCCAATTATACATGTATTTATGTGTGCACATATGTGCAAACCTCTCTCTCTCTCTCTCTCTCTCTCTCTCTCTCTCTCTCTCTCTGTGTGTGTGTGTGTGTGTGTGTAGGTCAGAGGTAGACACCGAGAGTCTTCCTCAGTTGTTTTTTGTCTTATTTTTGAGACAGGGTTTTTCATCAAACCTGGAGTTCACTGGTTTGCGTAGATTAGCTGGCTGGCAAGCACCAGGGATGCACCCGTCTCTGCCTCCTCAGCACTGGGTCAAAGACGTGGGCCATGCTTAGCCTTTCGCGTGGGTTCTGGGCATCTGAAATCAGGTCCTCATGGTTGCATAGCAGGCTCTTATCCACTGAGCCAGCTCCCTAGACCCTTTCATATATTTGTTTTGTTTATAGTCATTCCTTATTAAATTTGAATATTAAATTTGAATTATATGAATTGCAGGGTATTTTTCTTTCCTTCACTTTTTTGTTTTTTATACTGAAAGATTTAGCAAACTTCATATTAATAATACAATGAAGCTTCAAAAGTCCCACTGTATGTACTAAAATGAGTTTATACACAGGAGTCCATTTGCATTATAAAGATTATAAATAATGTAGCAGCCTGTTTAACTATTATGTTACTGGTACCTGGTACCATACAGTGTACATATTAGATTATTTTGCTATTTCAAGCTTGGCTCCATATTGAAATAGTTTGGAGAACTTAAAAAAAATACTGATGCCTATCTCCAAAAGAAATAAATTAACAAAAGACTCCCTGCTACACTTTTTAATATGATCATCACAATTATGACTGGAGAGGTGGTTCAGTGTGAGACTCTGGAGGAAGGCAGAGGTCACTAGGAATTGCCATGTGTCCAGTGACTATTTCCTTTTATAAAATCAAATTTCCCAATCAGGCAGGTCCATGATCTTCCCACATGTGTTTGTCTTACGGAGGTGGCAGTGAGACCGACATCTGATTATCTCTCCATACACCCTGCATACATTCATCCCAGTGAAAAGCCTGTTGTGCTAAACTTCACAGATTTCAAAAATCCAATTTATTTCCTTGGATTTGCTCTCACTAATAATTTTTCATAAGCCCCAGTTGTAGTTATTTTTTTCCCTGGGAGAAAACAGAATTTTAAGTCTTCTGTGAAACCATAATTAAATATTATATTTTCGGACAAAGAAGAGTAATCATGTATGCACAAAATTTATTAGTTGTAGAAGCTAAGACTAATTTATATTCTAAAGTCAAAACCTCTTCTTTAGCAATGTGTGCATTGTGAGGGGCATCTGTTTGCCTAGGTGTTGTGTGGTTTGGAGAGAGGGCTGTGGGGAGGGAGAATGGGTCTCTGTGTCACTGGATCAGCCTTGCATCTCAGTGTCTGGTTTCTTATTAGAAGGATGCAGCCAGGGGGAGTGAGAGGGACACAACCAATGGGCAAGAACAGCCCCAGGAGACAGAAGGACCTGGAGGAAAGATGGCCGGCGGCAGAGGCTCCTCCGCGCTGCCTTCTGCCCTGGTCCACACAGTTGTGTTTGTTCCACAGTGGGCAACAGGTTACAGTTGATGTCAGAGCCCCTTCTGTATGTTAGATAGCTTTAACTGAACATTGTGTGAAGCCAGTGAGGGTGTGGAGCAATTATCGACAGTGGCATTAGCTCCATGATGGTACGAGCAGCTCTGGAGACCACACCCCTCCGTGGTGTGCTTCAAACAGCAGTCACCTTTCATCAGGAGCCTGCTAAGGGCTGAGACCTGCATGGCTCCGCTCTGAATAACTGTGCTGACCGCTCGGCAGACAGATCTTACATCCTCACTTTCCATGCATACACACATATGTGTACATGTAAATGTTGATACATTTGCACATATACACATATGTCTAGACACATATGTGTATGTATTCATTGTATGTGTATTGTTTTCACCATGTGGGTTCCAGGGATTAAGGTCTTCATTCTTGGTAGCAGCGCCTTCCCTGTTGAGCCTTCTCATGCTCTCTCTCTGTCTTCTCAAAGATGCTGGTATAATGAATGGCCTTGAACATACATAAAATAATCCTGTCATCTCCAATATTATGGAGCTAATCTCTTGGTTTTATTTTATCTTTTTTTTTTTTTACAATTTAGGTATTGTTTATTAAACCTTCTACCTACCCAATGACTGTGGGAGCTGGTTATTCGAATGCTCCTCCCTTCTCCCTCCTCCCTTCTATCTCTTCCCTCCTCCCTCCTAGCCATAACAAGTCAACCCAAATATACAAGCATACCTTTTGCCCTTATTTCTAGTATAATTTTGTGACTTTTGCTGGCTTAGTTTTGGATCTGCAGGCTGTCCTCACTGGATGTTACTCTTGGATGACTCTGTGTAGACTCCAGTCACACTGTCACCTTCCTGCCTCCCCCGCTTGGCCATGACTCTTTGCTTAGCTTTCTGTGTACCTGCTGCTGAAGCTGTGGGTCTGCCTCTTCCTGATTCATGCTGTACAGTTTATAACTCTGCCATCTTTCTCGTCCCCTTTCCCAAGCCCTGTGATCACCGAAGCTACTTATCTGCCTCTGCACATATAGGCTTCTCAGACTGGCCTGCTATTTTCCTTATCATTATTTTGGGAATTTCTTGTGTTTTCTCCAGTGTATGGGTCCTTCTATTTGGATTCCATGTCTTTTTTTCCTTGACTAAACCTTTATTATAGGAAAGTTTCCCACACAAAATGAAGGTGGAATCAATTTTCCTTTAGTCAGAGAAACACTCCATAGGAGGCATATTGTGTGGGAGAGACGTTTTGAACCTATAGCCTCATGCACACAAGGCAAGTGCTCTACCACTGAGCTACAGCCCCAGTGAAAAGCTTTTCATATCTGAAGATAGCCTTTGATTTCTCTACTCAAACTTGATCGTCGGTATGGCTATGTGTAAAATTCTAGGGTCACATGACTTCCCTCAGGACTTTGAAAACCCTGCTCAATTTGCTTCCCACTCAGGAGGGAGAAGTTTGATAACTTTGCCTTTCCTGACTTCTGTGATTAGCACTTCCCTGTTGCTGGGCTCATCTCCCTGTTCCTGGTTTTCAGAGAGCGTCTATGGAGGCCTTCTTGCTTGCTGGCCACTCATTGTGCTTCTCTTCTGGAAGTATTCAATTCTAGTTCTGGAAGAAATGTTGAATTATTTCTTTAATAGTCTCCTTTCTTAAACTTCAGTATTTCTGTGACATACCTTGACTTTTTTAAAAAGCTAAGAAACAATCCAAAGAGACGCAGAGCGGAAAAGATGATTAGGTATAGTAGGATCTATCATACATGTATCTAATATAGGTTACATTACACATACAAAATGCAGTTCACACCTACAGATATACCCCACCAGGGACTGAGCTCAGTGCCTGCTCTTACTTGGCAGGGACTCTCCCAGTGTCACATACTCGCAGCCCAACCTGCTGCTATTCTCACCTGGGTTGCCATATCATTAACTTCTAGATACTTTCAGACTTCTGAATGTTCTTTCCCCTACTTTGTCTATGTGTGTATGCCTGTGCTGCATACACTTGATTGTATGAATGTACTCATGAGTACGTATGTGAAAGCTGGAGGTTTGATTTTTGGGTGTCTCTATCACTGTTAGCCTTGTTTTTGTTTTTGTTTTTGTTTTTGAGCAAAGGTGTCTCACTAACCCTGGAGCACATTAGTTTGAATAACCGAGCCTCAGGGATTCTCCAGTCTCTGATTCCCCCTGCCCACAATTCTAGGTTGATGATGCATATGTGCCTGTCTATTAAGTGGGTGCCAGGACTCTGAATCAGGTCCTCATGCTAGTGAAATAGCCACTCTAACAACTGCACCATCTCCCCAACCCGAGTGTTCTTTTTATAGCATACTATTCTTGCTTCTTGGATGTGACATCTTCCTTTCTCCAAATGCTGAAGCTCTGCTGTTTCAAACTTCATTTTTTCTAGTGTGGTTCTTAGGAGGTTTCTTCTTTGTCTTTCTGTTTTGATTTCTGCCTTAGTGCTAGATGGATTGTGTGTGTGTGTATGTGTGTGTGTGTGTGTGTATGACATTGCATAGGCACAGTTTGCTGTGGGGGAGGGAGATGCAGGGCAGTGTACTTGGCTCGCAGTAGTACAGAGAGAACTTCCCTATTTTTTGGTAGCTTTAGCATTGCTCTTCTGAGTTTTATGAGAACGTGCTGTAGGTATTTGCTTTGTTAGTGTGAGCCTAGTGCTGAGCAGTGGGGACCTGACTGTGAAGAGTGGACTTTGGACTCTTACCAAGAGACTTATTCTAGTTGGCTTTGGTACAAGGGGCATGTACCCATTCTTTACCTTTCCTTTTTCTGTATTTGAGTTTTCTTACATCTAATCTTTTTTGGACACACAGTCATTGACTTTATTATATCCCAATTTTTGTTGCTATTATTTCTTTTTAATGAATGGATTCCTTTAAAAATTCCTTTTATTTATACTTTGGAGAGACATTTGGAAGATGTCAGGGGGCAAAACAAAGCATAATGTTCAATTTAGAGTGTTCAGCCAGAAGTCCCTTTCATCCTAAACTGTCATTTAATCTACGCTAGGGATGGCGAGCTGATGGCCTATGACAGGATTCCCCAGGAGTTAGAATGGCGAGCTGATGGCCTATGACCGGATTCCCCATGAGTTAGGTTGGCGAGCTGATGTCCTATAACCAGATTCCCCAGGAGGTGGTTAGTGGCCAACCTGGAGTATACAGTGCCCGCCTGCATCTGTTGGCATGCCACATATTTTTCAGCCATTTCTCCCTGTTCTCCCACACTTGTCCCAAGTTAAGCATTTATATTGCCTGCCCAGCCCCTTGGGTAATAGTTTCAGCTGTGACTACTGTTTACCTCCCCAGAATGCAATACTGTTTTAACGACTCTATAACCAGCCCAGAAGTATATCCAGAAAACATGGGTTTTGAAATGTGAACCGTCAGATTTCCTGGCTTGGTCTATCACTGACTCTACCTGCTTCTTAGAGATGACTAGCAATTACCTGCAGCTTCTCCCAGGAACCCAGCAAGAGGCAGGGCCTACGAGTATCCAGTTTTCATAAACAGGAACATAACCTTGACTCCTCTTCAATCAAGTGCATTTACTAAGCAGAAGTGTAAAACATTTAGAACCAAAGGGATACAATCTTTTATTTTGTCACAGAAGAAACAAAATCCTCATTAGAGAGAGTCATCCTTCCACAGAAACAGCACCTACTGCTGCTGTTGGCACAGGAGGAGTCCAAGGCGCTGGCTTCTGGTTTATGGCTCTCTTCGAACCCCTCATGAAGGGAGTGTAGAGATCGGGAGCTTCTGATTTTTCCATAATTGGCCCCATCTCCTGCCTGAGCACAGGGCCACTTAGCCTTCGAGAAGGAAAGGAATTAGAACCATGAGTTCATTGGTACTCTGTGTCCTAGCCACAGGTGTGCAGTGGATCAAGTTCCTGCAGGTGCTGTGAGCATCCCAGACACAGCGGGCATCAGGATGAGGGTGAGCAGGACCCCTAACCTCCTGTCGGCTCACCAGAAATCAGGCTCTTGGTGAATCCATTTTTGTAGATTGGGGTTTAATTGAGAGAAATGGTGCTAAACATTAAAATGTACCCTGCGGGGATTTCCATGAAAATGAAAGAAAACCAACATTTACTTTTAAAATGAGAAAACTTACTGTTTTCCCCTTTCAATGATGACTTCACAATCCCACACTACCCAGATACTTCCGGTAAACTACATTTTCATATGGGTGTTACAGGAGCTCAGAACTTTCCAGGGCCTGGGTGAATATCTGGTGGCCAGTGGCAGCCTCAGCTGGACCCGGGCTCGTGCCTCTGTGGATAATCACCATTACTGTGGTCTCTGTGCCCTCAGACAATGTCAGTCTCCCTCCTCAATGAAAGTAAGCCAGAAAGCAGAGAACAAGGAAGCAGTACTTAGCTATCATGAAAAATTGAAACTGATTATTTCCAAATACCTCATTCAACTTGGTAGGAGATGATTTTAGTTTCCATGGGAACAGAAATAAAAACAAGCATGATAATTTCTGTACTTTCACTGCTAGTGCTTTTGCCATAAAGCACAGAAATACCTTCTATTTCACCACAAGCACCAGACCTGCACACATCCACGCTGCCTCTGCGGTGGGTAGTCCCCAGGGAGCACAGCTGCTCTCCATGTTTATTGAGTCAGGCCCTAAGTTTCCCCCAGTTTCTCTCTGGTATTTCAGTGGTATTTTCAGGGTGGGAATAATGCTGTTCAGGAAAGGGGGATTAGATAGAATACCTGGACTAGAAAATCCTCTGTATTTTCGATATCTGAAATCTTAGCACTTGAACCTTACAAATGGTGATGTGAATACTATAATGAGGGCACTTTTATCTCAGTGGGCCAGGAATCAGCCAAAACCCTGAATGCTATGAGGATGTGGCCAGAGATAACAACCTCAGACTTTTCCCAACTTTTCATACACAGCAAGTGCCTGCTCAGAGTGTGAGAAACTAAATAATAAGATGTTCTGTGGGCAGATCTGACCAACATGTACTCAAAATGCCATTGCTGGTGTCATGTAAAAGAGGAATCTGCTATAGCCAGTCTACTAACAAATATTACGAACAATTACTAAGATGTATTACATCATATATTATGCAATATATAATATACTACTAATAAATTATGTGTTTTTAAAAAGGCAAAAGTTGATTTTCCTATGCAGAGCTCTGTGTTCACGAGTCTGTGGTATCTGTGACTGTACACATATGTATTGTATGTACACTTCTGTAACCCACTAACTTCATGTGCTCTGAATGAATGCCAAGGAGCCTGGGAGGCTGGGACCATAGAGGTTTAAATGACTTCTGCACTCCTGGTTATGTGATGGATATTTCAAATAGAGTAGAAGGAATAAATCTTTAAACTCCTGTGAAACACAGTTGTGCCTTATGTATAGTATCATGCAATTACTCATAGGCATGAGCTCATCATGAAATTTCAGGATATGTATAATCCCGGGAGAAACGGTTTCTATATGAAAACCTGTTTTCTGAAAAAAATTGAGTCACAAACTGACTAAAATTTGATGTGTTGGGTAGAGGACGCAGGCACTTATGGGCAAAACTCTTTCCAAGTCATTGTGCTCACGTCTGTGTTCCTGACCCAAAATTATCCCATCCACAGTCATTTCTTTTATTTTTCTCCAGATCCCAACCAATAGGCTGACAGGTTTTGGGATAAAAATGTAACTTTCTTTTAAAGAGGTGTCATCACAACTAGAATGCCTGTTTTGATGTGACATGTTTGTGACCAGGCGTACTGCTCATGTGGTCTAGAACTCTGTGGTGGAGTGTCCAATAGGATCCATCAGAGATGACGTCAGCAGTGGAGGTGTTGCCAGGTACTGAGTGCTAAGGCTTCTGACTCAGAACCTGATGTTCAAGTTGAAGTCACTGCTTCAGAGTGGAATTCTATTTTGCTCTCTAAACTCTTCATCTCAGGAAGTGGTTGGGAAAATTTACTGAATTCTGTCTTCTTCCATATCTGCAAATTAGGATAATAACAGTATTATTCTTGAATCATTGTTGAAGGTTAATGTGGATGCCATTATGCATATGAGATGCATAGAACATGACACCAGGCACCAGGAGAGAGCTTGATAAATGTGCGTCTCTCTCCTCTTCATTCGTGCGTTCCCAAGGTGATGGTTAACCCTTTATCTCATTAGTCTACGAACATCACTAGTCTGCCCCAGCGGGCTGGAGATGAATAAGAGAAGGTCTCTGCTGAATTATTTCTAGGGGTCTCCCCAGAGAAGACTGACATCTCCCATCATTCGATATCCACGCCAGTATCTTGGAGGTGGGGAGAGGCTCTTTGCCTGGTTAGCAATTGTGTTCACTAATTCTGTATGACCTACAGTTAGAGGATTACAGAGTCCTAATGGAAACAGGACATGGGGAGGGTGCCCAGCTGGGAGCGATTCTGCCCAGAGGCGGCAGGCAGCTTCACGGAGCGGCTGTGCTGATTATGGGAACGATGCACTGTCTGTGCACAGACAGGGAGCAGCTCGGGCACTGGTTGTACAGGGGAGTGGACTAAGAGTTTTTCTGTGTGTTTCTTTCTCAGAGGATTCTCCTCATATAAAATTTCAGTCTGGGAAAGGCTCCATCTATTCTTCTCAATTACAGATCTCCTCCGGCCCCTGTGTGTGTGTGTGTGTGTGTGTAGGGAGTAGTACTTGGGTAGTGGAAGTGTGTACAAGGGTTGCTAACACAAAGAACCACGATGAGAGCTGCTTAAGCACAGGAATCTTTTCTCTCTTTGTTCTGGGGGCTGCAAGCCTCCAATCAAGTTGATGATGATCTGGATGTCCTGAGGCCTATCTTGGGCTTGCAGATGGCTGTCCCCTTGTGGTCCTCACTCAGAGTTCCCTTTGTCTCTACAATTACCTTACATGGGGTTCAGGACTACAACGTAACCTAGTCCCTTCTTTAGAGACTATCCCCAGTTTGGGGGGGGGAGGGGACTCTAACATAGGTTTATGAGTTGCAGAGGGAGGCCAGAGATACAGTTTAGTCTGAAACTATGAGAAAGAAGGGAGTAGCTCTGATCTCATGCCACCCAAAAGGTCCTGGTGGTAATAGAGTGAGGGGTGGAGTCGGCTTTTAATGCCTGCATTTATAAAAGGCATCCCCAGTGAGAAGCTGCCTGGAAGCAGAGACAGGAGCTCTAGCTGTGTCTTCAGAGGGAACTTGTGTTTCTTTATCTCTTATGATGTTGAAAGGTGTTGTCATCTCAGGTCCCAGAAAGCTGGGACACTTTCCCTCTGTCTCTTTCTCTGCCTTGGGGATAATCATGGTAGTGTGTTGGGAAGTGAACTGTAAAATCCTTTGAGAATAGCAGCATGCTGCCTGGGTCTGTGTACCGATGGCCACACCAACGTGGAACACCCTGTTACCTAAGAGCTGCCGCTGTTGATTTCAGGAAGTGACCTTTGCTATGGTCCTCCTGGCCTACATCTCCACTGCTTTAGGAAGCAGACAGCAGTCTGGAAACAAGTATGCTTTGAGATTGTAACTTTAGTGCCAAAAGTGTCCTCCAGAGCTCTTGAAAGTGCTGCTGAGAAGGAGGCTGATTAGCTTTTGAACATTGTACCCATCCATCCCAAACGACCTTAAGTCACATGCCACTTTTCATTTTAGCTGTTTCTAATCTCGCGAAGGGGAAAGCCTAGCACTGAGTGACTTAATCTCTTTTTCGTTACATTTTAAAATTATTTGTGTGTATGTGCACAGACAAGTGTGTGCTACAGTACAAGTGTGGAGAGCAGAAAACCACTTGCGGGAGTCAGTTATGCCATGCCACCATATAGATTCCGTGGGTAGAGTTTACGCCCTCAGGCCTGACAGCAATCACCTTTACCCACAGAGCCATTTTGTAGTCCCAAGTGTCTTAATCTGAAAGCTACTTTTTGTCTTTATGTAAATGAAAAAGTCTATACCTCTATGTGAGCCCTTAGGAAATGATTTTGTTCACACAATAGTGTAAGGTCGGTATTTTTTCTCACCCACCCACTCCTTTCTGAGACAAAGTTTCATGTATTCCAGGATGGCCTCAAATTTGCCATATAGTTGAAGATGACCTTGAGCTTCCTGTGCCTCTACCTCCTGAGTGCTGGGATTAGAAACGTGTCACCTGCCGGGCGGTGGTGTCACTCACCTGTAATCCCAGCACTCTGGGAGGCAGAGGCAGGCAGATTTCTGAGTTTGAGGCCAGCCTGGTCTAAAGAGTGAGCTCCAGGGCAGCCAGGGCTACACAGAGAAACCCTGTCTCGGGGTGGGGGGGGGTGGGAAACAAATCCAAAAAAACCAAAAAAAAAAAAAAAAAAAGAAACGTGTCACCCATCCTCCACTACATCTGATTTTATTCAGTGCTGGGGCTTGGAACCAGGGTTTTGAGCTTGCTAGGCAAGCACTTTACCAACTGAGCTCCAGCCCCAGCCCTGTACTAGAGTTTTTTATCAGATAACTTTCAATGGCAAGACAAGTGGAAGAAGCCACCTGAGCGCGCATTATAGCTGGCTCACTCTTATGTGGTCTCACTTGGTCCACTATTAGGCTGCATGCCTGTCTTGCAGGGATGCTGGACATATTCTTCCTGATGAGAAACAGTGAGATCTGGGATGGATGTTATGGTTCTCAATCTCCTGTGTGCCCAGAGCTCGGGATGTCAAGGAGTTTAGAATGGTGGTACACAGGTCTGCCTTTTGCCTATGCGCCAGGCAGGAAAGGGATGACTGAATCTGGGATGGGGTGGGATCCGGTTTGGTTCTGGGTGAGCGCCAAGAGTATGGAGGGGCTGGAAGAGAGAAGGCCTTCTCTGGGAGATTTAGGCAGATTCTTGTTGATGGAGATGGTCCTAGCTTGTCTAAACTGCTTTATTTATGACCGACGTGAATGCATAGTCTTACTCAGGGTGAGCCAGGGATTAAATACCTTTCTGAGGAGGGATCCTCTGAAAGAAAGCTCATTAGCTAAACACTGGGGGCCTATACAGATACCTCATTAGCACGGAGAGCTCCAGGCTTTCATGCTTCGTGACCGGTTGTCACGGTCCTCTTAACGAGGTGTCATGGTTAAGTCCAGGACAGGTAGAGCCTGGCTGGGAGCTGGTTCCAACGCCTGATATTCTCAATTATGAGATTTCCTGCGGCTTTTGGACCTGTTTCAACCTTACCAGTTCTTCTGTCTTGTGGCAAGGTCCACTTGCCCCACAGTCTAGCTGCAATCCTCACCTTCAGAGGGGACTGGAAACTTTCTGAGCTCCCTGAGTCTAGAGTATGGCTACCTTCTTGAGTCTTATGGTCCTCTTTCCCTTCTACAGAAGTGAATGCTTCAATTGGGATAAATCAGCTACACAAAGAGGCCCTGGATAACTATCATCATATAGAGGAGGGCACCTTTCTTTGCAGGACCTTACCACAGTTTAGGTTTTAACTGTATGTGTGTGCACACGTGTGTGTGTGTGTGTGTGTGTGTGTGCTTGTAAAGCTGGGTGATCTGGAATGGATTAATTGATGTATGTACTAGGAACATCTTTAATAATTAATATATGCTTAAAAGGCATTTATACCAAAAAAAAAGCACATTGTTTTTTCACTTATTCACTACAGATCTGTCAGAGCAGTGGGTTTTGTCTTTTTTTTCCCTGAATGGCAGTGTCATGGTAATAGTAAGTTTTGTTCCAGTTTCAGAGTATTTTAAAGGATTATAAGACTTTTAACTAATGTTACCATCTTATTTAAATTGATCAAATTGCTATTTCAGTATCCCAATCTTGCCTCTCTTTAAGTTGTGCTATGCAGCTGTGGGTTTATTTGATGATCACTAAGTAGCCATGCTGGGGAAGTCTAATGGAAATAATGAGACGAGAGCATAATGCTGACGACCCAGCGCTGGTGACCATGGCAGTGGACCAGAGTGTGGAGTTAGAACTAGACCGTAAGATACCGGGGAGCCCACCAGCCCTGTGACAGAGGAAAATTAAACCTCTGGGAATTAGTCGAAGAGAGTGTCAAGACTAAGAGGAGGGAAAAAAATCTAAAAAAGGAATCCTGTTCTTATTTTACAATTAATGATTAATTACAAATCCAGATGTCGGGGAAACAGGTTCCCCTGCCCCCACTTAGATGGGTCCAACAGACTATGGAGCAGTTGGAGAAGCAAGGGCTGCATTTGCATGTGAAAACAATTAAATTATGAGAGTTCCCTCTATTTTTTTGTGATTACGTTATCTATGTAAGGAGAATCATACTGAGGTCCCAAGGCCAGGAAGTTACTCACGGTGAAGAAACTAGCTTTTGTACCATTGGGGGGGGTCTCTCTCTGACTCAGTAGATTGTGTTGGGGGGCTTTTCTCTGTTGAACTCAAGTGTTATAAACCATGAGTGTGGAACATACTTGCATTCTTTAGTATCCCCATTTTAACATTTTATGGTGTTTTTCATCATGTACAAGTTTCCATCTCTTTGATTGATTTAATTCATAAGTATGTTTTCTTTTTAATGTTTTTGTACATGGAATTGTTTTAGTAATTTCCTCTTCAGTTTATTCATAGTTAATATATAGAAATAATAATTTTCACATATTTCTGTTATTATTATTATTATTATTACTATTAATTTCATATGTGTTTTCTGAGTTAGATTTTGCTATGTAGGCCTCAGTGGCCTGGAACTTGTTATGTAATCAGGCTGCCCTGAAACTTTTAGTGATCACACTTCCTCTACTTCCTGAGTGCTGGGACTATAGGCATTGGCCACCACATTTGCCTCATTGTTTTGATGACAATGTTACCTTCTCCTTTACCAATGCTTCTTTATGGCTTCAGGGTATAAGTCACAGTTACTCCTGTTAGCTCTCTGTTGAGAGAGGTGAGATGAGGGTGTGTGTGTGTGTGTGTGTGTGTGTGTGTGTGTGTGTGTGATGGAAGCTGCCACGTCTCCAGTGAAGACTGGGTTTTGCTCATTCTCAGTCACTGGGTCTGCACCCTTCCCGACTCTGCTTTCTGCCTGGTATTTGCCTTCTATGGATTTCCTCCTGGTCAGAACACTCAGATAGCAAGTGCTGAGAGCTGGGGTTTGACTCGAACCTTGGTATGATCACACAGGCTATGGTTTTCCCCCTCCCTAAGGAACACTACATTTTTCTTTTCATTGTTAACTGCATGTTTAATATATAGTCAAACCAGAAGTAGAAAATAGGCATTTGACAGGAACTGGGTATCATTAACCGTATACAAGTTTTATATGAGTTTATAGAATTTAAAAATTTGCATCTACAGATAAGTTCTCAACTCTGAGGCAGTGTGGAAACCTAAAACTCTCTAGAAAAGCCCAGTTTGCATTCTAGTGTAATTCCCTCCCCTGTAGGCTGGGTGGACAGTCTCCACAGAACAATGTCATAACCTGACTTGCTCCTCTGGGTCAGACATTATAGAGGCAGCCATTATTCCAGGACCCTGTTGTTTGGTTTCCTGCCTGCTGTATGGGTTATGAGCTAGAACCATAGCATGCACAGTTCAGATTATAGTTCATCCATCAGGACTATGCCAGGCTCTCTTCTATGCCTTCATTGTCTTACCTGTAAGGTGGAACAAGCCCAGACTCACAGGCTCCTCTCAGATAATCAGTGACCATAAACACTGGATACCCTGCAAACTACTCCGCAGTTGTGAGGAGGTTTTTCTTGACTGCAATGTACTGGCCACAATTCTATGTTGTGCTACAGAAGAGCCCTGTTACACTTCTTTTACCCATTGTTTCTTTTGCTTCTTAAGAGGCCAGCAGAAATAGTTGACGAGGAAGAAGATGGAGAGAAAACAAGCAAAGATGCCAGCCAGAAGGAAGACTTTTCAGCAATGAATGGTGAGACTGAAGACAGAGGGGGTAGTGAAACGGCTGATGCCCCTGAGGAGGGGGAAGGAACCTCAGACCACAGGGAGAAGAAGGCAAGCCCCTCCCGGGTAAATGGTGGCACGGACGAAGAGAACGGCGAGGAACTGGACCAGGTCACTGAGGAGCTTCAACCAACAGTGGAGGAGAAAGGAACGGCTGAAGGAGATAACAGTGGACAAGATGAGGTATGTCTATTGTTTTTAGCTTTTTTGTGCATAAATGAGTGTTCACATGTTCACACATACATGCATGTGCTTAGAAAAGTAGTCAAATGAATTTAGGAAATCAGCCAAACAATTAGAGTCTGCAGCAAAACTCCTTATCGCAGAGTAAGAAATGCTGAGTGCCATTTAATTAATTTTAAGTTTTACTTGTTTCAATTGATTAGTAAGCACTCTCTTGCATATCTGTTTCTCATTCGGTCCTCTATCTACCCATCCACGTGCCTATTCATGTATCCACCTATTTATCCACTCACCCAGCTATCCATCCGTCCATCCATCCATCATCCATCCATCCATCCATCATCCATCCATCCATCATCCATCCATCCATCCATCCATCCATCCATCCATCCATCCATCCTATTCATCCATCAGTCTATTCATTCACTCTCCCACCCATCCGCCACCCTCCCACCCACCAGGGTAAGACACAAGAAGAACAAACTAGAAAATAGGATTGAGTTCAGTGAAACCTTGAACTAATTTAAAGAGTATCACGGACCTTCCCCAAAGCTTCTTTGCTCCTCACAGAAATTAAAGTCTAGTTGTTTAGCCAGCATTAAGGAGATTAATCTAGCATCCAGTACCATTACTGGTTTGTTTCAATGCAAACCACAAGAGGAAGTTTAACAGCAGAGTGGTGCCAAGTGCTCTCATGGTCGGGCTTTAGCAGTCAGTCTAAGGCTGTCTGCATTCTACTGTACACTCCTGCAAGCATCTTATTCATCTAGAGGAAAACACTGGGCATGTCTTGCATGCTATCTTTACTCAAGGTGAGATTGCCACAGTGGCTGTGTAACACATACAGAACACAATTTCTCATGTGGAGCTCAGCATAGTCCTCCTGGCCATGTATATGGCAACAATAGCAGGTTTCACAAAGCTCCCTGTTGTAGCATTTGATGAAAGCGTACAGCATGAAAACAAAGTGCAGTTCTATAGTAGGGCTCTGTAGGAAGCCCTAGTCTTCCTACAGAGCCCTACTATAGCAATCTTCCAGGGGTTTAGCTTAATTCAGTCTGTGACCTAGTTAGACTCCACAAAATACATGGTTTGTAAAATTCTTCCTGTAATTCGCATCAACATAGAAGGTCAGATGAACAAATGTTAAGCGGAACAAACCTGACACAAATCCTGTATCAGGATTTGTTTGAGCTCCTGTGTATAAAAATGCATTCTGACTTCATAGAAGCAGAGTAGAATGATGGGTAATGGAGCCTGAGGGGTGGGTCGGGGGAACAGAAAATCTCAGTTCTGAGGAATAAGTTCAGGAGCTGTGTAGTCTAGTCTAGTGATTGTCCCTAAGAACGTGCGTTTATACTTGAAGATCTGAAAGGGGTACTTCTATTTCTACTGAGAGAAAAGGTAATGTTGATGTTAATAATTCAAGTTCACCATTCCACAATGTACTTATATTTTGGGACATTATATGTTACATTATAAACATATATAGTTTTTTCAATTAAAATAAATTAACTTAAAATCTAAATAAGAAAAGTGGGCTTTTGATAGGAATTAGGCATCACTTAAGTTCAGGGTTCTATAACTTGGTAAGGGTCTGAAGCATGGGTGTCTGTGGTATGTAATATAGGGAACTCAATTTTTGGTGCTTAGGTGACTGGCTCATTGGAGTCCTTAAGGACCAATCAGATCTCTAAGGTGGAACAGTTACTCACAAGAAGATTGAATCTTCTTGATTCTTTCCTTTCTTGCAGTGATAATATATGTTATCTTTACTCTCATGTGCCTGTGTACACACACACACATACACACACAAACACACACACACACACACACACACACACACACACACACACACACAGAAATGCTTTAAGTATACCAAGTGTAGGAACATCTAAACTTATATGTACTGCAAATTAGAGGTTAACAATGGACTTTATAAAAGGACTTTTTACTCACAAATGACTAAAAATTCAGTTTACATGTAATATTTTGTCACATGTGACAGTTCTTATGCAATGTGACAAATAAAAATAGCAAAAGAGCCAGACACCAATCCATGATAACAAACTGACAATGTAGGAAGCATCAGGAAATAGAAGACAGATACACAATAGCAACTACCATCTATTGACATTATGAGAGTATATGATATTCAAGACACCATTTGAGATACTTCATAAGGAAGCAATGTGAAATAAAATTCAGATCTGGGAACATACAAATTCATACATATATAGGTATATACCTAAATACATATACATGCATATACACATGCATATATACACACATAAGTATATGTAGGCATACATTCATCTATACATATTCACTGGCATATATACTTTTATAGATATGTGAAATGCCTTTGCATATATACACATACATGGATATATTCACACACATATCTGTACATATATATCTATATACATATATACTCATAAATTTTTATATATACATATATACTTACAAGTGTATATATATATGCATTTTTCTATATATAGACTTGCATGCACATATGCATATATACATTCATGCAAGCATATATATACACACATACAAATATACATACATATATATATGCATATATATTTCTTTTCTATTTTTAAGCATAAACCATGGATATGGAGTTCAGTGATCTGGAGCTGCTCTTGTCCCTAAGACTGAGGGCCCCTCGTGAGGCTGTGGCGCCTCCAGGATTTCATGGGCTCTAGTTTGAACACTAGCCAGCTCTCATCTCACATCTCAGCAGCAGCCTAATGGGTAGATGAATTATAAATGTGATAAATGTCGTTGGTAACAGGGGATGTGCCAGGCACAATGGTTGTTCCTGGAGAAAAGCTGCCTCCCTGCTTTGGTTTTATGTCCTGCCCTTCCCTGCCGGACACTGACACTCTGTGGCACTTGAACCTGCCTTCTGAGGGAAGCCCAGAGGGGTAGCACACGGGGTTAGTGAGACTGGCATGCTCTTGTTTCCATCCTCCGGAAACACTTAGCTGAAAAGTACAAATGCACATTTGAAGAGAAAAACGGAAAGAGATGCAGAGGGGGAGAGAAAAATGACCCTGCGGCATAAGAGATGAGTCTGTGTTTCCGCGTCATCAAGTTATTTATTTGTTTTAGTTTTTGGAAACAGGCTTCCTCAAGCCTGCTATGCAGCTCTGGCTGCCTTTGAACTCCCGATTCTCCTGCCTCTACCTCCAAAGTGCTGGGATTAGAGACATACGCCTCCACATCTTCCCTGCCTGTGCTTTTAAACCACATCCTGGAGTATGGTCACAGGAAGCATCAGCCAACTAAGGGGCTAAAAGTAGCAATCTGGGGGAAATGGCTGACTGGAAACCAGGGAAGACAATGGATCATTTGTAATACTTACTTATATGGTCAAATGGGACATCTATGTAAGATTTATTCAATTATCTTTGGTCTATTTTTCTTCCAGGCTGATTTGGATGCTCAAAGACCGCCAAGACCAGAAGTGACAGTCACCAGCCCACAAGAGAGCGAAGACAATGAACCAAACAAGGCCTCTTCTGCTGTGGCGTAGATGGTTTAAAGCAGAGAATATAAGGGATGCGAGAAGATGCAGAGCTATAATACTTGAATAATGAGCACAGCATCTCTTCATGTAGAATGTGGCAATGTGGTGGAAGCCCTACCTGTTGCATTTTAAAAATAGAAGCTACATGAAAGGAAGGGTTAGGTCATTTGTAACTCAGTAACTTACGCTTATGACAGGTGTTTAAAAATTCCTTTAGAAGAACAAAATAAGAGAGACAGGGGATTTGCACCTTAGGAAAGCAGTTGGGTACCTGTGTTTGTAAAGGGGAAAGACATGGGCTAGCTCCCATTAGATACTTTATTATAGACTTGGAAGCAAGAATACTGGCAGCTTGTTGTAAAGCATTTATCTAGGAACGTATAGACTTTTTAAAGAATTGGTAATAAGAAAAACATGTATTATGTTCTTAAAGCAATAAATGATTGATTGAACAAATTGCAATTTAGTTTCAGAGATAATTTGGAGATGGAGATAGATCTGAACACTCTGAAGCCAGTGACATCCCTTTCTTCCTCCAGCCAAGGTCCCCCTTGGGCAAAGTCAAAACACAGCCTGAGGTGTCCCCTGGGCACAGGAAATGCTTCCAGAACGCCTTGGTGACTCATGTTACGTGTGTTATAGCTGGCATACTCACAGACAGGAGCCAGACAGTGTGATCTAGATGTCCTGTGGACTTTTCACTGGTCTGTTTTCATTGTGTCTGTACCAGGAACAAAGCCTTTCCTTCTCCTGTATGCTGCTGGAAAACCCAATATTTGTTAATACTAAATTATTTTCTGGATTTTAACAATGAACATTTTATTGCACACAAAGGAACAAAAAAGAAAGCAGAAGCAGAACAGTTTATGACCATCCAGCTCCTTAGCTACTGGCTATATTCTGTCATGGCTGTCACCTTGCTAGAGAGATTATGTCCATCCATCCATCTACTCATCCATCTGTTGGTCTGTCAGTTCATCTATCTGCCCATGTATCTCATAAGGTTTTAGACTTTCAAGCAGACTTTTAGACTATTTTAGCTTTTCAAGCAGATTCTCTCTTTCTCTCTCTCTCTCTCTCATATATATATATTTCCATCTGATGGAAATTGTTGGAAAAACTTGAAAAATTTCCATAGCTCCTGATTTCAGTTTATGGATGGATAAACTAACATGCATTCACCTTGTGAGGTTCAGATGAAGGAAAAGATAATTTTGTTAGTTGGATAATCATAGTAGAGATGATATCTCTCTCCCTAAATACAGAAATAATGTTTTTCTCACTTTAAGGAATATATTTTTACTCAGATAGAAAATGCAAACTGGAAGATTTTAGATTGTAGTGCCTTTGTAAGACTCATTACTATTGTTAAGTCTATTTTTCCCTCTAGATTTCACAACCAACCATCTGGGAACAAAATAGTTGGGAGTTATATATACCAAAGAAATGTAGAAAATAGATGTATTTTCCCTAAAAACTATTTTGATTCTTCCATAAATAGAGAATATGAGCAGAGCCTATGACAACATGGTGTTTGAGGGAGATCATGACACGTGGCCTGGGAATCTGGGAGGATGGACTCTAACTGGGGCAGTCTAGGTGGCGCTTTCTGTGCATACACTTACTGGGTGGTGCTTTCTGTGCACACACTTACTTTCATCACACGTGGACTGCCAGCAGCCATCTTGCACTGTTAGGAAAACAGTGATGTTCTCCTTCTGATGTGACATTCCAGCATCTGGGGTTGAAGATTCAAATATCTTACAAAAGTTGAATATAAGAAATTTTAACTAAGTCTCAAACTGATTCTCTTTCTCACTGTGAAGGGTGTGTCTCCTTAAGGAAGCATCACTCTTTGCCCCCCCTCCTCTTCACTGTGGCACTTTGGTTTCGGGTGTTCTCTTACCAGCTGTCTTAATGAGGCACAACACTGATACTTCACATGAAAAATAAACTCTGAGATTTTAACCTTTCAAGAAGGTTATAGGCATAGTAACAGTCATAGAGTGTTGAAATAAATGGGGGAATCATCTTCTCCCGTGCTTGCATGGAGCCCAAACATGTGACTCAAGTCAAAACCATCTCCATATGTTGTTTAGCCAAACATGTAATCCTTTACTGGGGGCTGAAACTGTAGCCGTAACTGTGAAGGTGACCTTTACAGGAGCTGAAGTTCAGTTCACCTCTCAAAAGTGTGTGTCTCCTCTGTGGAAACTGGATTCCTATGGCAGGTTAAGTGCACATGTAAGTGAGACTTATTGACAAATTTTGGAATTACACATAGAGCACATGAATGAGGGCTTGGTAAAGGATCATGTTTCATTCACAGCACGGGCTCCTGGATATATACCTGCGATGCATTGCTTTGAAGTGTCAGTTCTTTGCAATTTCTTAGTTTTAAGTTTTAGTTCCAATGCCTTAGCCACATTTCAGTTTTAAGGGCACTTATGATCATCTGCTAATGGAATTGAAACACTGGTAGTTTTGCACTTGACTAGAAGTGACTTTGACTAAAGTCACCTTCAGGTGGGAGGATGTGTTACATGTTTAGGCATGTGCTGAAGCCACTGTTGCATGCCCACCAGCTTCCTGTTACTATGACTACAGGGTAGCCTCCAACTCTCTCTGTTTTCCTGGGGTCTTGGGGAGACTTGATATTTAAGATATTTTTCTTGCATTCTATTTTTTAATGTCAGCATGCCAAACTCATAGGAAGAGCATGATAAGGTAATGTATTCAGCTTAATTCTAAAGGGTTAATTCTTGTGTGGTGTCTAATGGTATATCACATCAGAGATGTGGCTTAGCACAAGTCATACATCTCCATGAGTGCACAGCTGTGAAGTGATGCTGATATCTTTCCTAGTGTAGTCCTAAGGGAGGGCTCAAACCCTAGAAACCTCAGATTTTTCTTTAGGGGGAATGGCAAGATGGTTCAGCAGTTAAAGTGCCTGCTACCAAGTCTGATGTCCTGAACTGTGGCATGTACATAGCAAAGTCTTCCCCAACGCACACGCACACACACACACACACACACACACACACATACACACACACACACACACACACACCACACAAAGCAACACACTTGCATACACACACACACATACATACACACACACACACACACACACACACACACAGAGAGCTAAATAAATAAGTATAAATGCGTTGTTTTCTTTAGACAACCTGCCTTATACACAGGATGAATTTCACTGGTTTAGAGGAGATAATGTACTTAAAGCCGTGGCTGCTGTCACAGCTGTGGATCACACTTGTAATCCCACAACTTGAGAGCTGGAGGTAGAATCAAGAATTCAAGGTCATTCCTGGCTACATAGTGTGTCTGAGGCTAACCTTTGCAACATGAGACCCCCCCCCCATCTCAAAAAATAACTGACCAACCAAGCAACCTACTTACCTACCCACCCCAAGGTAAAGCTAAACTCGCCACCACAGAAAAATAGGAAGGCATATTCATCATGTCACCAGAAGCATATCTGTGATGCTAACATGTCTTATAAAGAATCAACTCTACACTTTCACTGTTGTTAAAGTAGCAAAAGCAAAGTTAAAAGGCAAATTAATCTGTGAAGAAAAAACCCCACATCTGAACTGGTGCCAATCAGAAGAAAACCTAACACCCATTGTACATGTCTACCAGTGCTTCCATGGGTACACTCATACACTCTCGGGCATTAAGAAGGCTCCCCCCTGCTCTGCACAGAGTAAGGCTCTTGCATGGGGGGAAGCAGAGCTAACACTGAGAGCAAATAGCAAAAGACTACTGTTATCAGCATTCAGGCTGCATTACTGGGACCAAGAGACAATATATTTCCCCAATAAGACAGTTACCAGCATCACTTAAAGTAAGCACAGTGGCATATGACTATTACCCCAGTGCTCTAGCGGTAGAGGCGGAGGGTGGGGGTGGGGTTGGGGTGGGGGTGGGGTCAGAAGTTCAAGGTCATTCTCAGCTGCCCAGTGAAGTCCAGGCCCAGCCAGTGCGAGCTATGAGACCGATCTATAAAAGGAAGAGATGCTAAAATTAGTTTTAGTCACATTTTAAAACAATGAGAGATGCACACCTTGTTGCCTGAACTGATGACAAGCTATAGCTGCTGCCGCAGCCTAAGTACCATGTGGACTGTTTGGGGTGGGGGAAGCAGGGAGAAGATCCGGAACTCTTCCTTGTATCCAGAAAGCAGGCACAACACAGAGTCACCCTGGGCAGGAACCGGTTTCTGAAGGTTTAGTCTGCTGTTCTAACCTGAGACATTTGGAGTTCTTTTTCACTGCTTAGCATGTTCATAAACACAAGGCTTTTGCTTTTGACACCTGCCCTGGTCTATAGAGAGGCCCGGCCTTTGCATTGGGTATTTTGTCCCATGAAGTTTGAAAGTCAGGCGGGGAATGAAACCATGTCCCTGTATGCTGAGCAAGAAACTAAGCATTGTTTTTGAAAGAGTCAACACCTGAAAGAGATGTGCAGTTATGAAAGAATTAAAAATAAGAATGAAAAAAGCACATAAAACCGGAGGGGACCAGTGGAGCTCTGCCCATCTGAGTCAGTCAGTGCCTGCCTAGCTTCACTCTGAGAAGGCGGCCACACGAATTCTGTGCAGCTTTACCCCTTGAAAGGCATTAAATGGTTTAGCTGGCCGTTTCAGTTACTGTCAAAAAGGAGGGTGGGGGGGGGTGATCAGCGTTAGAGGACTGCAGGAAGCTCTGTTGCTTTCGTGTTCTCTTTGCAGTTAATGTTGCTAACACACGCACAGTAATGGGCAATTTTTCATGCACTATATGTAAAGATTAAATTAAGCTCATAGCTTCTGTAGCTTCTGTAGCATTTGTTATATTTAGAATGCCTTGATGTAAGGAAAAGGATGTGTTTTGATCAAATTATGGGATGTAGGTTTTTTTTTTTCTGTATCCGAGCGCATTCTCACGTGCTTGTGTGCCTGTCCTGTGAGTAGATGGGTGCTTTTATGTAGTTAACATCCATGCTCAGTACGCCAATGCGATACTGTGTCATTAATATGTCCCGTGTGAAACCTTTTTATAGATTTTCCATGGACATGATAGTGATCCAGACTCATGTTCAGCTCCTCAGAGTGTGCTTCTATTCGGACGAAGCATGGATGTTGAGATCATTGTGTATTTCTCTTTTGTTTACAGTTTATACGCATGTTTATTTGATAAAGATCCGGATCTATTAAAATCATTATTTCTTTTTTGTATGAGCTATTTTTAGAGAACCGCAGGCTCCGAGGTTCTGTGATGCTCATGGCGTGCACTTTGTATACAGACAACCACAGAAATAAATGTATCATTTTACAAGGAGTTTCACTGAGATTCAGTTTGTGGGACTTCTCACTGCTATCCTTTCAAAAGTTTTGTTTCCCCCTCTATGATTAAGGAATAGTTCCCCACTAAATCTCCATGATTTGAACACCATGACCCCAGAGCATAGATTTAAGCACCCTTGGACACATTAGTTCACCATGCTCATTCTACTGGAGGAGAACCACAAACCCCAGGGGAAGCAGGTGTCTAAACTGCCAGAGCAGACCGATTTGCAGACACAGTTAATCAACGTCAGAAACTTCCCACAGCTGACTCCAACAGAACCTCTACAGGGCAATGTGGGTGGCAGAGTTCCTCTGGCACGTTCTGCTTGTTTATGAGGACAAATGTGTGCTACTCTTGCAGGCCTCTGAGTGGACTGTTTTCCTTCTCTAATGGGGCTTCAGTCTATTAAATTGTTACACAGTGTCTCCAATGCTCAATAGTCAAACCCAATCTTCCATTAAGAAGACAAATGATATTGGAATGCCTGGCACTTCTGATTGCTCTAATACATTGGTTTGGTAGTAAGAAAAGTGATGCAAAAATGCAAACAAAACAAACATACACACACACACACACACACACACACACACACACACGCACACGCACACGCACGCGCGCGCGTGCACACACACACACACACACAAAATCCAAAGTAAAACAGTAAGCTTTAAACAAGTGAGGCAATCACTTTTCTTTCTATCTATCTATCATCTATCTATCTATCTATCTATCTATCTATCTATCATCTATCTATCATCTATTTATCTATGCTTATTGATGTTGCTTTTTGTAAGTCTATATGTCTGTCTGAGTGTATGCCATGGGTGTGCAGATACCTTGGGGTGGCCAGAAGAAGGTGGCCCCAAATTCCCTGGGGCCTGATTTAAAGGTGGTTGTGAGTTGCTGTGCTGGGAACTGAATCTGGGTTGTCAGGCAGGAGGCACCCTTACTGCTGAGCCATCTCTTTAGCCCCTGTTATCTCACCACCACCACCACCACCACCGCCACCGCCACCGCCACCGCCACCGCCACCGCCACCGCCACCGCCACCGCCACCGCCACCGCCACCACCACCACCACCACTACCACCACCACCACCACCACCATTCATTTGAAACAGGATCTCAGTCTGTAGTCCTAGGTAGTGTGAAGCTTACATGTATACAAAGCTGGTTTCAAGTTCACAGCTATTTAATGTGTATGGTTGCTGTACTGGCTGGTTTTGTGTCAATTTGTCACAAACTAGAGTCATAAGAGAGGAAGGGGGCTCAGTTGAGGAAATGCCTTCATGAGATCCAGCTGTAAGGCATCTTCTCAGTTAGTGATCAATGGGGGAGGGCCCAGCCAATTATGGGTGAGCCAACCCGGGGCTGGTGGTCCTCAGTTCTATAAGAAAGCAGGCTGAACAAGCCACGGCAATGATATTTACGTCAGTAAATATCATTTTCCTATGGCCTCTGCATCAACTCTGCTTCCAGGTTCCTGCTCTGCTTAAGTTTTTGTTTTGACTTTATTTGGGGATGGACAGAGATGTGGACACATAAGCTGTATAAACCCTTTCCTTCCCAACTTGCTTTTTGATCATGGCCTTTTGTTGCAGTAATAGAAACCCTAAGGCAGAGCTTTGCTTGCATGAGACTGTCACTGTACTGCATTTATGCCTGGTACCTTCAGAGACCAAGTGAGAGTGTAAGATGGATTGGAGCTAGAGTTATAGAAGTTATATACAAGCTGCTATGTCGGTGCTGGGAATTTAACCTGGATTCTTTGAAAGAGAAAACAATGCCACTAAGCCATCTCTTCAGATTCTAACAATGATCACTTAGACAAAAGGGGGGCATCTGGGAACTAAATGACAGATGAAGTACTGGCCAAGGTGGTCCATATAATGCATGGACTGCACCTACAGATACATGCACTAGAAGTTTTCACTCTTTTAAAAGCATAGTAATGTCAATAACAGCAGCTGAACCTTCACTCAATCCCTATGTGCTGTAGAATAAGAGCTACCAAAGAAAGGCTGTGTCCTCAGACGATGAGAAAGTGTCACAGTGAGAAAATGGCAGATGTGACTACTATCCTCACAGCAAGGATACGGGAGTAGGGATCCTAATAATATATCAAAACATGTCAAAGAAACCAAGAGTCCTGTTGGATTAACTGTTTGGATCACACTGACAGTAGTAGTTAACAAAGTACTAGTTAATTAGTTTAGTAATAGATTCAATTACCAAAGTGCCATCAGATATGTCTTTATTAGGTGTTGTCTAAATGTTGTCTCACCTCTATATCTGTTTCCCTCTAACTTGTCCAAACATGTATTGGATTATAACTCCTATGCCCAGTCAAGATCTCTTCTGTCCTTTTCTGCAGGTCTTGTGGTGGATTGTAGGTAATTATTCTTTCAGTTCTGTGTCTTCCCTTAGTTGTGTCAAATCTGCTACTTTATTTTTCCAGTTTGGTTTTTAAGGTTGCATTTTAAAATTTTAATTTCCAGAGGTGCTGCTTGGTTCTTTTATGTATTTAGACATTGTTCTGACATGATTACTCCCATCCCTCCTTACATGCACTGGTCAGAGTTTCCCAGAGATATAGAACCAATTGAAGGAATACAAATCAAATGTTCATTTATTAGAGCAGCTTACATGGATTCATCTGGGTAGTTTACAGTTTAACAACTATTATAATTACATTGCGAGCCCAGGACTGCTAAGTCCATGAGACCGGGAACCGCTATGTCTCAATCTGGCACCAAAGGCCTGGAGAATTCCTGAATGGTCAATGATCTTTCATCTACACTGGAAGGCTTGTGAAGCTGGGTTCTGATGTCAGTGAAGGAGGCAAGCAGTGGTGGCAGGAGCAGGAAGACAAACTTGCCAGGTGTGAAGACAAGCTGGCAAAAGCAAAACTGTCCCTTTCCTTAGCTTGGTCACTGCAAGAAGGTGAGTGGGTCTTCTCACTTCTGTTACCTCAAGCATACCCATGGCCAGAGGTTAGGCTTGTCTAGAGAATCTCTCGCAGGAGATGCAGGAAGCTTGTCTCCTCTGTGAATCTGGAACCTGTCTAGTTGATGATCGTATTGACAATCATATCAGAACTTCATGTGTTTAGGTGTTTGATGACAGATTCAATTCTGAAATGATTGTGCTTCCTGCCTGTGCATCTGACTTTGCAGAAGATCCTGTCCTTGCATAGCTTGCACTTTTAAAATTGTGAGCTCATCTGTGTATTTGTTATTTGCATGAGGCCCCTCGTACTCTGGTTTCTGGAACTATCTCAGGAGAGGCTTCTCATGCCATTTTGTGAGAGCCCTAGATGTTTTCTGGTCCTGATTCTTACTGATATCTGAAGTCTCAGGGTACCTGTAGAGGGGTTTCAGGTTCTCATGGTGCTGGAATAAATGGTTGATCGGGGACATATATTTGTAGCAGAATCAGAGGCAGCT
The DNA here is from genome assembly GCF_947179515.1 of Apodemus sylvaticus. NCBI lineage: Eukaryota > Metazoa > Chordata > Mammalia > Rodentia > Muridae > Apodemus > Apodemus sylvaticus. Next base: position 41,718,448 of record NC_067485.1, on the reverse strand, counting down.
TATGAGAAGATACATATCTATCTTCTCATAATGGGCAAAGCATGAGAGAGCTGAGTAAGATAAGGGCTCCGCTGCACAGACTTGATGCTTTGGCTTATATGCCCAGCACAATGCTCAGTTGTATGTTGTCTTATGCACAACTTCCTGTGTTGTGTCTCAGCTGTATGTTCAATGACCACTCAGGGGTATGTGTGCTAGTGTTGTAAAGCTCCACTGAATTTCTTGGACCCTCTGAATTTCTCTGCATCAGTGGCTCAAGTCTGCCCCACTGGGCCTCAGTTGAGACTTCCCAACTTTTTTCTTTGCCAACCAAGTTTAATCCTACAACCTTCACATGATGCTTTCGGGATCTACCGTCTGCCATGCCCACCACTTCAGCTTGAAGAACAACCATTATATGTACTGCCTTTCCAAGTTGGAATTCTTCTACTTCTCAAGTAGTGCAAATTTGAGACCTGTGTGTGGCAGTGTTGCACTTGGATTTTACATGAACTTATTTCTTATGACAAAAGATTGGGGTGGACGAGTTAGAGATGGCTTAAGGGTGGAGAGAGCTTGTTACAGAGGGCCCATGTTTGAGTCCCAGCACACATATGGTGACTCACAACAGTCTATAATTGCAGAGGGTCTGACAACCTCTTCTGACCTCTGTATGTGCCAGGCATGCATGCGATGCAGAGCCACACATGCATGAAAAAAAATTAGGGTGAATATCAAGGTTTTCATTTATATTATCAGGTTGTTCCAAAACCCTCAGTTCTTAAAGGAGTTGTTGTTTTGCATGGTGGAAGAAATCTGGTGTCTTTCCCTCCTCTCCATCTTTAATTATCAAGGGTCTGGGCCCTGGCATATTCTACAAAGACCTGCTCCTTCCTGAGGTTGCCAGATTAATGGCCAAGTCTTACTCTTTGGGGTTATTCAGCAGCCAATGGCTTCTTAGCAAGCAGGGCTGGGGAGATGCAGCATTATTCTGCTCATAGAATATTAGGTAAACTCCTAGATGAAAGAGGGATCTATACCTTAGCGTTGCAGACACTCCTAAGAGTACCCGCTAAAATAGAAGCTCTCACCTTTAGGGAGAATGAGGCATTTGTCTCTGTGAGCTTTAATCAGTCTGAACGGTATGGTGGTTTGGATAAATATGCCCCCCCCCATAGGCTCATTGGAGTGACATGATTAGAAGGTATGGCCTTGTTGAGGAAGTGTGTCCCTGGGGGTGGGCTTAGAGGTTTCAGATGTTTAAGCAAGGCCCAGTGATTCACTCTCTCTGCTGCCTGCCGATGCAGATGTAAAACTCCTGGTTATCTCTCCAGCACCATGACTGCCCACATGTTGTCATGCTTCCTGTCATGATGACAATGTACTAAACCTCTGAACTGTAAGCCAGGCCAATGAAATGTTTTTCTTTATAAGAGTTGCTGTAGTCATGGTGTCTCTCCACAGCATGCTCACCACAGTCATTCATAAACTGTTATTCGGTTATCTGCCTTTAGAGCACCTGTGCTTCTGCCTGCCAGGACAAGGCCATATCATGTCTATATCATAAAGGAGTTGCCAGAGGCAGCTGCTCCCCAGCCTCAGATGGGTCTCCTTGGGTGGCAGAGTTGTGCAATGCTGATCTTCCTCCCTACGAGTCAAACTCTACGCTCCACTGAGAGCATTTCAGTACTCCGACCTGTCACATCCTCTCTTCAGAGATTCTTGAGCAAGAGTCTTGGGTTGCTTGCTGCAGAGATTGCTTCTCTCTCTTTGGCTAGTGGCCACCACTCTAAGCTTATTTCTACTGTTTAAGATTTGAAAGCAGGGCATTGTCATAAGTAGAAAGCTTCAGATGATGCGGAGCTGTGGAGTGTTCAAAATACTCCACAAAAATACTAAACCAAAATCAACCCAAAAGATGAAAATAGTTTGCTGGGGAAATAAACTCTGACTACTTCAATGTGTTTCAAAAACAAAATAAAACAAAACAAAAACTAGGTCTGGGGCTGGAGGAATAGCTGGAGGGGTTAAGAATGCTTGATGCTCTTGCAGAGGACTGGAACTAAGTTCCTGGTACCCTCAGGATCACAACCAACCAAAACTTCAGCTCCACAGAATCTGACACTGTCTTCTGCCTTCTGTGCACGCACATGTATAAACACACATCATACACACATATAGCACACAACCACATATGCATACATCGCACACACTATATGCATACAAATGCTACACAACCACACACGCACACACATACATATATATTCTATACCACACTATACACCCCCCACACTTTTTAAAAAGCATATATATGTGTGTGTGTGTGTGTATGTATATTGGCAAGTTTTTCACTCATTATCCATCATCAAAAGAATTCTATTGAATACCAATCTTTGCTTGGCACTGTAAGTAACCAGCAGGCCCTTCCCTGCCTCTCAGGAGCTTGGAACAACAACGTCAAGGTTGGTGGCAGTCAGCTTCAAGGATGACAGACTGGTGCAACCACACTAATGGCAGATTGATGTGATTCCTTGACTGTCTGATAGACATATTTTAAACGCTTTTCTTTTAAATGTCTTACAAAAACCCTATGAAGAAGGGCTGTCATTATGTCCAAGTCCATTCTATTCAAGAAGTGTGTGAGACATGGAGTAAACAATTTGCTTCAAGTCCGATGACTAGTAACTTAAAGATTGACATTTCTCAGCTTCGGTGATTGGCCACTGTGTTATCTTGGTTCTGATCTAACCAGAAAACACCAGGCAGACTGGGGACCAAACTATGAGTGAGATGCCTCCGTGAGTAGGAGCACTTGCTTCCAAGCCTGGAATTCACATGGTGGGAAGGAGAGAGCTAACTCCCCTAAGTTGTCCTCTGATCACATACATGCATGCACGCTCATGCACACACATGCACTAAATTTGTGAATGTAAGTTTATTGTTGCCACTGTAGGAAAGTGCACTTTGCAGGCTTTCTTCCTTACAAGGTAGCCTCTTCAAAGGAGATTACACATTGCCCCTTTAATAAAGAGTTAGGACAAAGCAGGCAAGGCTGCCCTTTAGAAATTAAATCAGTGCAGTGGGCCACACTGAAAGTTAGTTGGCTGACTTTCCAGCCCATGGACATGTTTTGGTGGGCAGGAAGTAAGGCCAGGCTTTAGGTTAGTCTTGGAACCTGGTTGCTCCACTCCCTTGGTGGACTATACCTCAAAGAAAGAAGAAGAAGCAGGATAGAGTGTGAGCCTGGCATGGCTTCCCTGAGGCACACCGGCGACCTTCTGCATGGTTCCAGAAGCAGGACAGTGTAAATTACTTCCCTCACTTGTTGATTCACTTTATCCTAGTTGAATCAACATGGTGTGACCATGCAGACTCCAGTCTGGGAAGTCAATAAAGTCAGATTCTATTTCAAGTCTTTTCTGGGATAAGTAGCTGCCTGGGAGACTCAGTCATTCTTGGCAGCTGAAAATAACTAACAAGACATTTTAATGAGTTAATAAGTCTTTCTCACCCAACTACATGGAAAGACATAAAGCATCACACTTAAGCTACTTGCCAGCCTTAATTAAACTTGATGCTGAAAAGGTCAGTGCCCTGTCTGGCAGGTTCCAAATCACTCCAGCCTCCGACAGCGGGGTGACTGTACGGGTGAAGGCAGATGCGTGCACAGGCAAATGGGAACCTTCTATCTCCACTGAAATTATGAGCAGGTGCATTTTAAATGATCCTCATGCCGGCTAATAACAACTGGAATTTATCTTGCCTTTGCTCCAACTGCATTTGTTATCATTTACTTAACCCTTCGTACAACTCTGGGAACTCCATGCTGCTACTGTTATTTTTTTTTCCTTTTTTTTCCTTTGATATATTTTTTATTTACATTTCAAATGATTTCCCCTTTCCTGGCTCCCCACTCCCTGAAAGTCCCATAAGCCCTCTTCCCTCCCCCTATTCCCCCATCCAACCCTTCCCGTTTCCCTGTTCTGGTATTCCCCTATACTGCTGCACTGAGTCTTTTCAGAATCAGGGACCACTCCTCCGTTACTCTTGGACATCATTTAATATGTGGATTATGTCTTGGGTATTCCACATTTCTAGGCTAATGTCTATTTATTAGTGAGTGCATACCATGATTGATCTTTTGAGACTGGGTTACCTCACTTACTGTTCTTTACAGGTGAGGAAAGCAAGGCACAGAACACTGTGGTAGACAGTTTGCAAAGTGACAAATCCAAGATTTGATTAGTTCCTGACGTTAGGGTTCCATTGTCCTTCTTAGCCAGACATTGAACTGTGCATGAATCTCCCAGGAGCTACAAGCCAGAAACCCTTGCCGGGTATGCTAGAAGTTCCAGTTAAGGATAGAATAAAGTATGCAGGGCCTTCAGATACTTCAGAGGATACAGGGCTATTTTCATCCTCTGGGTTGGTGGTAGTCATCTGGAGGTCTGGTTGGTTAAAAAAAATATTGCGGTTTCTTTATCTATTTTTAATTAATTTTTATACAATATATTTTGACCATGTGTTCCTTCTTCCTTAATGCCTCCCAGGTCCTCCCGACCTCCTTTGATACCCAACTTTTTTTTAGTTCTTCTTAATATCTTTTTATCGTCTTTTCCCCCACCTCACTTTCAAAAACATTCCACAAAAATACTAAACCAAAAGTAAAACCAAAACCAAAGCCAAAAATCCAACAATGCCAAAACAACAACAACAAAACCACACAAAACAATCATACAAACAAACAAACAGACACAGAGCTTGTTTTCTATTGGGCAACTATTGCTGGGCACAGTCAGGCCCTGGAATGAACTTGACATACCCAGTAACATTCTTACTTTGCCTTCGCCAGCAGACATCAATTACAGATAGCTTCTTGGTTAGGGATGGGTCCCTGTGTTCTCTTCCCCATCTTAGTGGTGGGACTCTATCAGGCTTGAACATATGCAGATCTTATGCATGCTGCCTCAGTCTATGTGAGTTCATATGTACATGAGTCCTTGTTATGTCTAGAAACCAGTTTCCTTGAAGTTAGTCACCACCTCTGCGTCTTAAAAGCTTTCTGCCTCTTCTCCCCTATAGAGTCTCAAGCCTTAAGTTCAGGGGTTTAGTGAAGATATTCTAACAATATTTGGACTTATTGTTCTAAAGTGTCTCACTCTGCATACATTGTGCAGTCATGGGACTTGGTTATAAGTCCCGTATTCCTCAAGAAGAAGGTTCTCTGTGAGGGTTGAGTGGGTCACTGATCTCTGGGTACAGCAGTATGTTATTATGAGTCCTTTTATTGCTATTTGAGGAGATGAACAGTAGTAGGTTTTCCTCTAGGCCCATGACCTATTTGTCTCAGAATCTTGGCCCCTTAGCAGTGTCAAGTATGGGTTTCATCTAGTCTACTTAGCCTGAAAGCCAATTAAAAAAAAGTCACTGGTTACTCCCATAACATTTTGTCACTATTGGACCATTTTATTTGCAGACAGGTTGCTGTTGTAGGTCACAGGCTTTATAGCTGGGTTGATATTGAATTGATAGTTACTATTTTCCTGTAAACATGTACAGACTATCTTGTAGTACTATGAAAGCAAGTCTATACGGATAAAGCTTTTCGTTAGGTACCGTCTCAACTATTGTGTTTGATGACATAAATAAGTTATGTCTTTAATAATAGGGCGTTACCATCAGGTTATGGAGGACAACCAATAGCCTTGGCAATGTGACATTTTAGTGGTGGTGGTGGGGTTCTATGTGACCTCTTTGGCCAATAATGCAACAAGATACAATCTATTCTTGGCATTGAGGATTTTATCTGGTAATAAAAGATGTGTAGTTGGGGCATTGTCTCTCTCATTATGTTGCGACCCCATTTTGCATAGGACTAAGACCAAGAATTAATAAATTGTACTTAATTGGCCGAAAATCTTCTGTATGGCAAAGGACACCATCATTTTGGCAAAGTCAAAGCTATAGAAAACGAGAAGGTCTTTATCAATTATTCATCATCAGATATTCTCTACAATATATAAAGAACTACAAAAATTGAATATCAAGAAAACAAATAATCCAATTAAATATTTGGTACAGAACTAAACAGAGAGTTCTTAAAATATGAAACATCAATGGCTGAGAAACATGTCAAGAAATGTCTACTATCCTTAGCCATTAGGAAAATTAAAACTTTGATATTTCATCTTACCCTAGTCAGAATGGCCAAGATAAATAAAACAAATGGCGACACATGCTGGCAAGGATACAGAGAAAGGGAACACTTGCTGGCTGGAGTACAAGTTGGTATCACCACTGTGGAAATCAGTGCGACGAATTCTCCGGAAGCTGGGAAGCAATCTTCCTCAATATTCCACTATACCACTTTTGAGCATGGACACAAAGGACTCTACATCCTACTGCAGAGACAAGTGCTCATCCATGTTCATTGGTATTGTATTCACAATAATTGGAGATTGGAAATAGCCTAGGTGTTTATCAGTTGATGAATGGATAAGGAAAATGTGGTACGTTTATACAGTGGAATATTCTTCAGTTGTTAAGACAAAGGAAAGTATAAAAATTTCAGGTCAATGGATGGAACTCGAAAAGTTAGTTTCTTGAACCTGAAGACTTAAACTGTAGATGGTCTTTGCTACTTCGTGGGTTCTTCTTTTTCCCATCTTTTATTCCTCAGTTTTACCCCCTATTACAGGGTAGGAGAGAAAGAAAGGTAGAGGGAGAGGAAAGGAGGAGGAGAAGGAGGAGAGAGAGAGAGAAAGAGAGAGAGAGAGATATCCTTGAATCTAATTTCTTTCTTCTTTGAGCACAACTACTAACAAACCACAACCAACCCTCCTGAATGACCACCAATCCCCATCCCCACCTCTAGGGCCCTAGCATTTATATACCCTCTGAAAAGTTCCCAGAATCCCACACATTATACAATTACAAAAGCTGGCAAAATCAGGCTTCTGCTAGAACACAAGGCCGATCATAGTTAGCTGCTGCAGAGCAGACTCATGCCCCTACTCTTGGGATTAAAATGAAAACATATTTTTATAATATTTCTGTATTTTTTAAAAGAAACCATTGGTAAAGTGACAGGCAGGAGGATCAATGGAACAGGATTGAAGATCCAGAAATTAACCCACACACCTATGGCCACTTGATCCTCGACAAAGAGGCTGAAAACATCCAATGGAAAAAAGATAGCCTTTTCAACAAATGGTGATGGTTCAACTGGAGGTCAGCATGCAGAAGAATACGAATTGATCCATCCTTGTCTCCTTGTACTAAGCTCAAATCCAAATGGATCAAGGACCTCCACATAAAGCCAGACACTCTGAAGCTAATAGAAAAGAAACGGGGGAAGACCCTTGAGGACATCGGTACAGGGAGAAAGTTTCTGAACAGAACACCAATAGCATATGCTCTTAAGATCAAGAATTGACAAATGGGACCTCATAAAATTACAAAGTTTCTGTAAGGCAAAGGACACCATCAAGAGGACAAATCGGCAACCAACAAATTGGGAAAAGATCTTCACCAATCCTACATCAGATAGAGGGCTAATATCCAATATATATAAAGAACTCAAGAAGTTAGACTCCAGAAAACCAAACAACCCTATTAAAAAATGGGGTACAGAGTTAAACAAAGAATTCTCACCTGAAGAACATAGGTTGGCGGAGAAGCATCTTAAAAAATGCTCAACTACATTAGTCATTAGGGAAATGCAAATCAAAACAACCCTGAGATTTCACCTTACACCAGTCAGAATGGCTAAGATTAAAAATTCAGGAGACAGCAGGTGTTGGAGAGGGTGTGGAGAAAGAGGAACACTCCTCCACTGCTGGTGGGGTTGCAAATTGGTACAACCACTCTGGAAATCAGTCTGGTGGTTCCTCCGAAAACTGGGCACCTCACTTCCAGAAGATCCTGCTATACCACTCCTGGGCATATACCCAGAGGATTCCCCACCATGTAATAAGGATGCATGCTCTACTATGTTCATAGCAGCCCTATTTATAATTGCCAGATGCTGGAAAGAAGCCAGGTATCCCTCAACAGAAGAGTGGATGCAAAAAATGTGGTATATCTACACAATGGAGTACTATTCAGCCATTAGAAACAATGAATTCATGAAATTCTTAGGCAAATGGATGGAGCTAGAGGACATCATACTAAGTGAGGTAACCCAGACTCAAAAGGTGAATCATGGTATGCACTCACTAATAAGTGGATATTAACCTAGAAAACTGGAATACCCAAAATATAATCCACACATCAAATGAGGTACAAGAAGAAAGGAGGAGTGGCCCCCTGTTCTGGAAAGACTCAGTGAAGCAGTATTAGGCAAAACCAGAATGGGGAAGTGGGAAGGGGTGGGTGGGAGGACAGGGGGAGAGAAGGGGGCTTACGGGACTTTAGGGGAGTGGGGGGCTAGAAAAAGGGAAATCATTTGAAATGTAAATAAAAAATATATCGAATAAAAACAAACAAACAAACAAACAAACAAACAAAAGAAACCAAAATTTCAGAATTCTCACTATATTTCTCCCCTTCTGTTTTAAGCCATTAATTATGCTGAATGTAGTAGAACATTATATGTAGAGACATTGTCAGTGAACTAAGTGCTTTTGGTGTTGGTGGACAAAGTTTTCAGGAGACCTCTCCTGCTCAATTGTAATCTATGTGAGTTTTGATGATATCCATAGCTTCCATTTCCTGTGGAAATATAAACAAATCCAATTGTAAAACTTTCACTGGCTTCCATTCTGATGTCATCACATCCCTATAGTATTTTGGCTGATTTAATTCCACAGTTTTTTTTTCTATTACCTAGTGTTTCTCTGTTGCTGTTATTCCTTTCTTACTAATATTCAGAGAATTTAAAGTTAAAAAAGCACTATTTAATCTATCTCTGTGGGGTTCTTTATTATTTCTTTTTGTTTTATACACATTTTTTAATAACTTTCTACAATTGCTTGTTTTGTAGGATCATGTGGTATGCCTGTAATGTGTTTTATATTATAATATTCAAAGGATTGCTTCATCTTACTGGATATATACACGGGAGCCATTGTCACTCTTAATTTGTACTGTATCCTCATAATAGCCATTACTTCCAGTAAATGTATAATTACAGAATCAGCCTTATCAGAATTCAAAATAGTTGCCCATTGAAATCCTGAATATGTATCAATGGTATGGTGTACCAGCTTCAGTTTTCCAAACTCTACAAAATAAAGCACCAGATTATCTACCAGATTTAATTTCTTTTGGTACCTCTAGGGATACTTCCATTAGGCAATGGAGTTTAGTTATACAAAGAACAAGTAGGTCAATATATGTCAATAAACACACACACACACACACACACACACACACACGGTTTAAACCTTTACTGTTTACATGGTGTCTTTTTCATGAAAATTTGAAGCTTCTAATCATTTTCTATTAATAATTGGACAACTTCTATATTTCCTTGTGTCAATGAGCCTGAAAAGTCTGTATGAGACTAAATAAGGGTGATATTTAAGGCATAACTTTTATTTCTGATTGTCTATTTGCAGCTGTATAAATAAGAAGGTTAATTCTGTATTATGTGGAATAAATTCACCAGTTTCTATATGCAGAACAGCTCTGCATATTGAGTCAATATAAGAGATTTAGGAAAATCTAATAATATCATAAGGATCACCTACAGCTCTGATCTTTGAACTAAAGTAAATGGGTTTTGAATTACTTTGCTCATTTTGTCTGAATTATAACCTGACATTCCCAACTTATCTGCATCAGTATAGAATGTAGATGCTTCAAGAATTGTTTTTTTTTTTTTTTACAATATGTGGGAGAATCCAGTTAAGATATTTTTATAAACTGAAGATGCTATCTTTTAGAATATTTGCTATTAATTTCTCCCAAATAGTTGCTACAAGCTCTTTGCTAATCTTTATTTATTACCCATAATGATATAATTTCAGCATTAGTATAAAGTACTATGATTTCTGCTAGGTCCATTCCTGACAACTGACATAGTCTTAGTCAACCCTTTATTATTACATCAGAAACTTTTTATATGTAAGCCTTTAATTTTTTTTACTTTGTGTGCTAAGAAATAACTTTTCATAATAGCATCTCACTTTTGCATAATGAGCCCAGTAGAAGCATTAGTTAAAAGGAAAATAACCAAAATACAATCTAGTTTGGGATCTATGTGTTCCATATGTGCATCTTACAGTCTCTGTTCTACCAGAGTTAACTCTCTTCTCTGCTTCAGCTGTTAACTATCTTGGACTTTTTATGTTCAAATCTTGTAATATTTGAAACCAATTACCTAGCTCATGAGTAGTTAATCTAATTGTAGGCTGTATCCAATTAATATTCCTCATTAGTTTCTGAAAATCATTAAGAGTTTGCAACTGATGTCTACATATCTGTACCTTTTGTGGTTGAAATTTTTGCTGCCTTATTTTTAATCCAAATAGTTAATAGAATCTTCTCTGTATTTTTCAGGAGCAATCTGTAACCACCAGCCTGGCAGACTTCTTTGTGTTTCCTTAAATGTTTTTCACTAAAGTATCAGCTTTAGAATCAGCCAACAAAATATCCATGTAATGATAAATAATGGATTGAGGAAATTGCCTATGAATTATTTCTAGCAGTTTTTGCACAATACAGTGCCACAAAGTTGGACTGTTTAACATTCCCTGTAGAAAAACTTTCCATTGATATCTTTTTATAGACTGAACATTAGTATAAATAGGTACTGTGAAAGCAAACCTTTCCCTATCCTGCTCATGCAAGGGTATAGTAAAAAAGGAATCTTTAAAATCAATTACTATCATAGGCCATGCCTTAGGTAATAAAAAAGGTAAAGGAATTCTAGGCTGCAACAAACCCATTGATTGAATTACTTTACTCATGGGTTTTAAATCTGTTAATATTCTCCATTTTCTTTATTCCTTTTTTAAAATAACAAACAGGGGAATTGAGCCTCCAGCCGCTCTTGTACCAGCTGCTCAAATGCCTGTAGTTTTCCTTAGTTAAGGACTCACCAGGCTCATCAGTGAACTATTTTAATGGTAGGGCTGTTGTGCTGTTGGTGCTTCAGCAGTCCCCCCACCCAAAATTTGGAAATGCAATCCCTGTTATGTTCTGTGATTGGACAATTAGTACAGCTTGGTATTGTTTTGATGACATATATCAATACCTCCTCTAGGAGTTCCCCTTATTTCATCATGGACTATCTCTGGGATTGTCAGAATATTAAGCTGAATACCCTACTGTTGTAAAAGATTTCTTCCCCATAAATTTATGGACATGTTATCTACATAGGCTTTAACTTTACTTTTTAACCTTCCAGTCCCACATATTTAACATCACATACTTTATTTTATCTGAGATAACTTTCCAATCCCTAGAAACTGATTATAAACCTTTTGAAATGGCCATTTTAAATTCTACAATTCTTTTAAAATGATATTTACATCAACTTCTGATTCCACCAAACCATCTATTTCAGTACCATTTATTTGCAATTTTATGTTTGGCCTTTGATCATAGATGACTGTTCGCCAGAAATCATGCTTTCTAGTACTTGCAAACCCTCCTGTTCTTTCTACTGGAGTGGCTTTGCCTTTTATGTAGCAACCAAGCAATACTATTACCTACCTTATAAAGCATCTCTCTCTCTCTCTCTCTCTCCCTCCCCCCTCTCTCCCCCCTTCCATAGTCGATGATTATAATTTCTCTTTTAAAATCTTCATCTATAATTCCTGGATGCACAATGAATCCTTGGGAAATCAATCTCCTCCTTCCCAAGATCATGCTTACTGTTCCAGAGGGCAAAATAACTACCTCCAGGAGTTATTTTACAACATTGAATTTTGGGGGGAGGGATAGAGTTTATACAAGGACAAGTCTAGAGCCATGTCTAGAGTATGCTTTAAATTTTCAATCTGGAGTGGCATTTTTTTTTTTTTTTTTTTTTTTTTTTTTTTTTTTTTTTTGGTCTGCATTTCACTCCTTGGATGAAATGGCTCATAGTTTTTGCTGAGGAGCTTTGAGCTAGGCTCCCAAAGCCATTTCTCTATAGTAAGAAATTACCTTGAATATCTCATTTGGACCTACACTCATTGGTCCAATGGCAACCTTTTCCATATTGCCTGCACATGCATGGAAGCCTGGACCTTTTTTTTTCCTGGTTTATATTTAGGAAAACCATCACCCTTAGAGATTACTTTTTCACATTTTTCTTACAAATGACCATCTTTCCCACCATTAAAGCACCAGGAATTTTGAGATCTAAGACCTTTAGTGGCTTGGTCACAATATCTTTGAAAATGACCATATTTTCTCTCAACTGAAGCACTGGACATTTTGATATTGGAGACCTCTAGCTATAGCTTGACCTTTTATATTAGCATGGTACCTATTAGAACAAATATTGGTTGTATCCTTTATTGACTCATCCATACACTCTGCTTACACCTTTAATAGTCTAAGAACTTTTGTTACATCCAGTATTCACAGTTTCACATACTTAGGTCTGTATTAACACCTGTTTTGCATCAGGGTCTGATATGGCTTTGTTCACAGCTGATGCCAACCTTTGTAAAAACAAAAAGAAAGAAAGAAAAAGAAAGAAAGAAAGAAAGAAAGAAAGAAAGAAAGAAAGAAAGAAAGAAAGAAAGCAGTAAAGGCTTCTCTAGAGCCTTGTATAATCTTTGTGAATGAGGTGGATTTTTTTTTCTGGGCTCCTCAACTTTGTCCCAAGCTCTTAAAGCTTCTAAGCAAGATTTTTCTATAATAACATCATCAAATTGGATCTGTTCTTGTAAATCAGAATAATACTGCCCTTTGCCTAGCAGCTGATCTTTTACTACATTCATTCTCCTTGCTCTATTTCACTGTTCAATATTCATAGCTTCTTCCCTCCACCAAGTTAGCCTTAGCAACTGTGGACCAGCTTTTAGTGTACAGCTGTTGCCAACCCCTCCCAGTCTTGGAAAATAATTCTATTTTAAGAATCCTAATTATTTCTAACTTGTTTCACATAAGGTGAGTGCATCCCATATAAAATTATGGACTCTTTAAAATGCCTTAGATCTATCATTTCTATAGGACACCATCTTATCTTGTCATAACCTTGTCCCACACCATTAGCAGGCATATGCTTTATGACTATTTGGAAAACTGATAGTGACCTCATAACCCCAGGCTACTGCTCTTCGCAGTGGCATGGTTGGTTCAAGATTAACCCCTTCTCATGAAATGGGTTGTTTCATCAGATTGATCTCCAGATTTTTGAGCTTTCCTCTGGCCTCACAACCCTCAGGCACAGTTTTTCTCCTCATTTCTTCTGTATAAAACTCCTACTCTTTTGCTCAGTCACTGTGACTGAAACTTTTTTCTCTCTTTGCCTGTACCCCTCAATTCCTGAGTGTTTCACCTCCATCTGCATCTCTCCAGTTGCACAACCAACTCTGCAACCCTTTCAGAAAAGAGAGAGTAGAGCAACCCATTTTGCTTTCCCATTTCAACAATTTTTTTCTTTCTTAGGCTTCTCCATTTCCACCTGCAATTTTCCAACTGCTCATCCAGCCATTCAAACTTTTTTGAAACAAAATATACAAAGAACAAAAAACAAAAACAAAACCCAAACACGAAAACTGAACAAGCCCCTCCCACAACAAACAGCCAGCCAACCAACCCACCAACCAACCAACCAAAAAACTCTGGAGAAATCCCCTCTGGGAGCCAAGCTGGGGACATCCCAGCAATAGCAGCCAAAACAAACCTTTTCGCAGGCCTCTTGAAAAAAACCCATTTCTTCAGCCCCTGATGTTTTCTCTATGTCATTTGAAATCAAATTTCCCATTTTTATCCTTAGCTCTTGAGCCCCACATTGAAGTGCCACTTATTGCTGGTCCTCTGCTACTTTTTGGGTTCTTCTATTTTCCACCATTTATTTATCCCCTATCACTAGACAGGAGAGAAAGAATGATAAAGGGAGACATTCATTCCTGAATCTAATTTCTTTCTTGTTTCTTCTTTGAGCAAACTACTAACCATAACCAACCCAATTCTCATGAAGGTACTAGCATTTATATACCTTCTGAGAAGTTCCCAGAATTGCAAACACAATCACAATCACAGAAAGTGTCAGCAGCTGGCAAAATCATGCCTCTGCTAGAGCACAAGGCAAATCAAGGTCAGTTGCTGTGAAGCAGCCCCATTTTCCCTCAGTTGGAATCAAAATGAAAATATATTCTTATAATATTTCTGTGTTTTTTTAAAGAAACCAAAATTTCAAAATTCTCACTGTGGTGAACAATCATTTTCATGCCCCTCTCTCTGGGTTTTGGCTTTGTACATCTGACTGCCTTTTCTCTCTCTCTTTTTCTGTTTCCTAACCCTATTTCCCAACAAATGAACAAAACAAAACCTCACAGCAAGTTTTTTCTAATCCAGAAACACTGGGAGTTAATGTCTATTTACATTCAACATTCTCTGACACCTTCCTGAAACTTTAATCAGTCACAAACCCTTTAGGCATCCTCTAATGTGTAGATCTGATTTTCTGTAGCATCAAGCACAACTGAGAGCCTTTTTAAAATTTTGATGAAACATATGGTTTGTTTCAATTTTTTCATTATTACTTTTCTTTTTTACAGTCCAGTCATTACTCCTTCCTGTTCCACCCTCCCACAGTTCCTCATCCCATTCCTTTCTCCCCATCTCAACCCCGTCTCCAAGAGGATGAACCCCACCATCACCCCATTAAGCCTCCCCACACTCTGGGGCTTTAAGTCTCTCAAGGGTTAGGTGCTTCTTCTCTCACTGAGGCTAGACCAAGCAGTCCTCTGCTGTATATGTGTCGGGGGCCTCAGACCAGCTAAGTGTATGCTGCCTGGTTAGTGACTCAGTGTCAGAGAGATCTCAAGGGTGTGGGTTAGTTGAGGCTGCTGGTCTTACTATTAGGCTGCCTTCCTCCTCAGCTTCTTCTAGCCTTTACCTAATTCAACCACAGGGGTCCCCAACTTCAGTCCATTGGTTGGGTCTAAGTATTTGCATCTGTCCCAGTCAGCTGCTTGTTGGGCCTCTTGGAGGGCAGCCATGCTAGGCTTCTGTCTGTAAGCACATCATAGCATCAGTAATAGTGTCAGACCTTGAAGCTTCCCCTTCAGATGGATCCCAGTTTGGGCTGGTCACTGGACCTCCTTTCGCTCAGTCTCTTCTCCATTTTTGTACCTGCAGTTTTTTTTTTAGACAGGAAAAATTCTGAGCCAGAGTTTTGGACCTCCTTTCCCTCAGTCTCTTCTCCATTTTTGTACCTGCAGTTTTTTTTTAGACAGGAAAAAGTCTGAATCAGAGTTTTTGACTGTGGGATGGCAACCCCATCCCTCCACTTGATGCCCTGTCTTTCTACTGGAGGTGGACTCTACAAGTTCTCTTACCACTGTTGGGCATTTCATCTAAGGTCCCTCCCTTTGAGTCCTAAGAGTCTCTCACATCCTAGGTCTCTGGTACTTTCTAGAGGGTCCCCCCCCCTTTCTGACACCTTGAGGTTGCATATTTCCATTCATTCTGCTGGCCCTCAGGACTTCTCTCCCGTTTCCCTGCCCCCAATAACTAATCATGTTCTTCTTTCCCCTCTCCCTCCCCTCTTCCAACAGATCCCTTCCTCCCTCTGCCCCCGCCCCCCCATGATTGCTTTCTTCTCTCTCCCAAGTGGGATTTAAGCATCCTCATTTGGGCCCTTTGGCTTGTTAATCATCTTGAGGTCTGTGGATTATATCCTGGGTATTCTGCCTTTTTTTTTTTTTTTTTTTTTTTTGGCTACTGTTCACATTTAAGTGAGTACATACCATGCATGTCCTTTTGAGTCTGAGTTACCTCACTCAAGATGATATTTTCTAGCTTCATTCACCTATCTGCCTGCAAAACTCATGCTGTCCTTGTTTTCAATAGCTGAATCATATTCCATTGTGTAAATGAACCACATTTTCTGTATCCATTCTTCCTTTGTGGGACATTTGGGTTTTTTCCGGCTTCTGGCTATCACAAATAAGGCTGTTATGAACATAGTGGAACATGTGACCCTGTGGCATGGTGGGACATCTTTTGGGTATATGCCCAAGAGTGGTATAGTTGGGTCTTCAGTTAAATCTATTTCCAATTTTTTTGAGGAACCTCCAGATTGGTTTCCAGAGTTGTTGTACCAGTTTGCAATCCCACCAACAATGAAGAAGTGTTCTTCTTTCTTCACATCCTCACCAGCATGTGCTGTCACCTGAGTTTTTTATCTGATTGGTGTAAGGTGGAATCTCAGAGTCCTTTTGATTTGCATTTCCCTGTAGATTAAGAACTTTGACCATTTAAGTGCTTCTCAGCCTCTGCTGTGAATTGTCTGTTAAACTCTATACCCCATTTTTTATTGGGTAGTTTGATTTTTTTTTTGGAGGTTAGCTTCTTGAGTTCTTTATATATTTTGGATATTAGCCCTCTATTGGATGTGGGGTTAGTGAAGCTTTTTTGCCTAACCCGTGGGTTGCTGATTTGTCCTATTGACTATGTCCTTTGCCTTACAGAAGCTTTCCAGTTTCATGAGGTCCCATTTATCAGTTCTTGATATTAGAGCCTGAGCTATTGGAGATATGTTTAGGAAATTTAGTCCCATGCCCGTGAATTTGAGGTTCTTTCCCACTTCCTCGTCTATTAGATTCAGTGTATCTGGTTTTATATTGAGGTACTTGATCCACCTGGTCTTGAGCTTTATGCAAGGTGACAAATATGGGCCTATTTTCATTTTCCTATATACCAACTGCCAGTTAGCCCAGCACCATTTATTGAAGATACTTTCTTTTACCCATTGTAAATTTTTGTCTTCTTTTTCAAAGATCAGGGGTCCATAAGTGTGTGGTTTTATTTCTGTGTCTTCAATTTTATTCCATTGATCAACATGTCTCTCTCTGTACAAATCCCATGCAGTTTCATCACTGTTGCTCTGTAGTACAGCTTGAGGTCTAGGATGGTGATTCCCCCAGAAGTTCTTTTATTGTTAAGAATTGTTTTCCCTATCTTGGTTTTTTTTGTTTTTCAACATGAAATTGAGAATCTTTTTAATGCCCAGGTAAAACCTATAGGAACAGTGCTGAAATTGGGAATTTGTCTCTATCAGTCAGTAGATATGGTCCTGCTTTGTGCTTCCATAGCTCCACTGAGCAGGTCTTCTTTTTCACACTTCCTCTAATTCTCTCAATGGTGGCTTCCATTTCTCTAATTCCCATGTTTATTGTTTCTAGATTGACATGGAGATGACTAACTGAGAGTTTCATATATTGTCCCGCATCTTTTTAATAGTCCCTTTCTTTTCATTGGTTGCTATGTTTTAGTTCTTTCATTGAATATCTTTAGAACTGTCTTTATATCCTTATAGCTTATAAACATAAGCCTTTATTTCTCCCTATAAATCTCTAGACAGTTATTGTTACTGAGTGAATGTTTATGACCTAACAAAATCAGTATATTGAAACCTGTGTTCATTGTGGGACTTTGGATCAGGGGTGGGTGTCAGGGAGAATGGATCATGAGGGCAGAACCTTATGAGTAGAATTTGTGCCATTCTATGGGTCTGAAAAGGCCAGAGTTCAAGTCCTCTTCTTTTTCTATTTGAAGGCAACATAAGAAACACCATCTATGAACCAAGAGTGAGTCCTTATCAGACAGTGAATCTGTGGGAATCATGAACCTGAGCTTTACAGTTTCTTGTACTGTGTGGAATAGTTTGCTCATGTTTACAAGGTGTGCAGGTTCCTGTAGCCCAAGTAACTAAGACAGTTATTCTTACATTTTTAAAAATATTATATTTTAAATTATGAGTATGTATATGTTTCTGTGTGTGGATGTGTACACATGAGTATAGGTGTCTTTGGAGGACAGAAAAGGGTTTCAGATTCCTTGGAGCTGGAGTTTACAAACAGTTGTGTGCCACCCACTGTTAGTGCTGGGAATGAAACTTGGGTCTCTGCAAGAGCAGTATGTGTTTGCTTGTTTGTTTGTTTTTGAGATAGGCTGTGTAGGTCCTGCTGGCCTGGAACTTACTATGTAGGCCAAGCCTGCCTCCACCTCCTAGCAGTCAGCTTGCCTCTGCCTCTCCAGTGCTGGGATTAAAGGCATGATCCCCCATGGCCAGCATAGCCTGTGCTCTTAACCTCAGAACCATCTTTCCAGCTCCATGAAAAAATTATTGTCAAATCTTCATTACATTAGATGAGGGTGTTGAATCTCCACCATCATCTCTACCATTTCTCTTTCAGTTTTCCACATTTTGGTAGCCTTACCTTCAATTGTTTTTTTGGTATTCTCAGATTGATCTTTTCAAACTATTTCATAATCAGAATTTGGGTTTGCCTTTGGTAGTGGTTTGATTCCAAAAGCTAAAAGCAAGAAGAGTGTGTGTTTTTGATTTTGAAGTGTTTGTCGCAGTAGAGTCCATAGTACTTTGCCTCTGTGAGCCCAATGATCTCAACTCTTCCTTACAAATAGAGTGTGCCCAGTTGGAACTTTGTTTCCGATGCAGCTTTTCTTAGATTTTATGAGCTCTTCCCTTTCACGGCCCAATATTTTCACTATTTGGGCCATGGTTTCTTGACACAACTTATTTAAACATATTGTTCCTGCATTTTGACTGCTTTTCTTTTTACTTTTTTTTCTCACTAAAATATCAGCTATTTTCTATAGACTTAAAGCTACCTTATATCTATCATATTACTATCTATATTTATTACATGATTGCTTTATATCTGTTACATGACATTATACTCCTTTTCCTTCTGGTACGCTTTTGATGACTCTGTAGCTAGCTCGTTGTTCTGCCTGGAAGCTTTTCTTTTGTATTCTGTTTATATTTGGTGTCAGAAATTCCACAAAGAATGTGTGTGAGATGAAAATAGAGCCATAAAACCTAATATTTACTGCATACATCTAGTAGGAATGCTTCTGTATATCATATCTTTAATTTTTTCTTTTAATTGTTTATCAGTAATTTATTCTCTATTTTTTCTATCATCATTTTCTGCCTTATTGGATATCTTTCATCTGTCTGTCTATGTACCTGACTATCTCTATATATGTTTTTACCTTTTATCTCATTTTTTAATTTGCTTTAGTGAGGGCATTTTATTTTCTAGGAAGTCCCTTCAATTTATTCTTTTACTAATTTGCCATTTTAAGCCACTTCATACTCCTTTTGATATGACAGTATTCTATTTTCTCTTATTCATATACTTAGGTTCCTTTGATTTTTTCTGCAATTTCTGAAGTCCTGCTTTCGGTGGCATTTCCCCCTCTCTCTGGTCTTGGGCACCATATTCCCTCAGATGTCTGAAGATCCTAGAGTGTTTTCATATTTGAAGATAACCCCCCTGCATTCCCCACCCTCTTATTAATCTGGAGTTCACTCACTCAGCTTTTGACTGGCAGGTCTACCTTTTGCTGTTTCTCTTATTGGGAAAGAATTAAGTGTAACTGGGTTTTGGATGCAATCATGGCACAACAGGCAGCAGCCTAGACCTCCCCTAACCCAGTGTGGGGTGGAGCTTGCCTCCAGGACACCATATTTCTGCTCTCATCCTTTGTATTCTTCATGTTTGCCTCTGCATGATGGGTATTTGCTTTTGGGAGTTCAAAGAGCACTAGTCTTAAGTAGCTGGGTTTGTGTGCACAGGCCGACACTGTGGCAACAGATCCTCTTCCTCTCTAAAGACCTGGCTCCTACTTTATCAAGTTTGGTTTCTTTTAGATCTCAGCTTGAGTAGTAGTGCTGCTGTTTCGTTGTACATAGAGACACATATACACAGACATACATGGGGGGTATGGGGTGGGAAAGAAAGAGAGACTTCAGCACCCTGCTCATCTCCTCTTTACAGTCTGGAGCACAAGGGAAATGCTGGGCTTTTATTAAAAAAAAAACTCAGTCATTGTTGTAAATGACAATATAAACAGTCATAATACAGACTAAATAACCCCACAAAACTTGTATGTATTTACTTTGGAGAGCTTCACTGTTCATTAAGATATGAACAAGGTACCCAGGCAGCTAATAGTTTAGCTTAATGGACAGAATAGTTGTGCCAAGAAGTCACTGTTTCCTTATTAAGGAAACATTAGTATGGACTAGGATGTGTGTGGGTGCATGCATGTATGATTGAGCGACAGGAAGACAGGCAGAGACCAATTGCAGGGAAATGAGAGAGAATAATTCCAGAAGCAAAAGAGCCTGAGTACAGCCTCAGTAGGGAGCTGGCCTGTTTGAACTTATACTCTGCCTCTACCACCATACTTGTTATTTATTCCATTACTGTGTCGAAATACTGGACAAGAAGCAATTAAAGGACAGAAGAGTTTATTTTGATGTATGGTTTAAGAATGGATATAGCCTATCATGGCAAGGAAGGCATGGTAACAGAAACATAAGTGTGTGAGTTATGATTCTCTAGAGGAACAGAACCAATGGGATAAATACATACAAACCTACATACATACATACATACATACTACATATGTATATGAATGTATTAAGTCAACTAATATTAAAATATTTACATCACTGAGAACCTCTCGTTGCTGGGTCCACAAGGCTGGGTGCTTTGGCAGTTACAATCTTGCTCTGAAAACTTGGAAGTTCCTGGAGAGCTATCATTCCTTCTTCCATGCTAGAGACATGGAGACACTAATTCTGATATCAGTGAAGGATCAGTAGCTACAACCACAGCAGCAGCAGTGGGGTGAATCTTTGCTGCTTCAAGGTCAACAGCACAACAGTCAAGTAATGCTCATTCTGTCATACCCTCCCCATCTGGGACTGCCACCAGAAGGTGTCACCTACAGTTGGGGTGGGTTGTCCCTAATCAATTAAGACAACCAGGTGAGTTCTTCAGTTGAGGCTCCTTACTTAGTAATTCTAATTTATAGCAAGTTAACATTAAAACCAAATACCATAATTAGACATCTGCTCATATATTGTGTCTACAGTTACAAAGCAGAGAAGACAGGAAGTGTGGCCTGGCTTTAAGACCTTAAGACTTGTATCTTAGTGACTGCTTCTTCCTGTGAGATTTCACCTCCCAAAGGTTCCCATCTTTCCAAAACAGTGCCACTAGCTGGGAACAAAGTGTTCCAACACATGAATAGTGTGAGCCATTTCAGTCACTTGCAGGTTATCCTTGTTTTAATTGCTTCCTCTTTGCCCATTTCTTCCCTTACAAAATGGGTATATGAATTCATGAATTCAGGAATGGTGGGAGGATTAAATGAACGAATGCATAGAAAGCCTGTCAAAGTTTGCCTCTTCCTAGTTCTTAGTATTATTGCCTTAAGTGGCATTGCCTTAAGTAATGAGTTCTTTTACCAGAACGGGGGAACTTATTCCCCAGAAAATAAGCATTGTGAGTGCAGCCGAATCTGGAAAGGAGGAAGGGCTAAGTATGCTTCAAAGGCAGGGATCTGGAGCATGGGCCAGAATGAAACAGGGGAGGAATTGGGCCAGGCCTCAGTAGGCCAGGATGAGCAATATAGAGAGGAGGTGTCTACCTAGCTTCTGGATGTCAAAGTTGTTAGTAGAGGTATCATGTGCATAGACACACTGTCAGTGAAGTTAGAACATCTCTAGCATTTGTTAAACTTGGGGGTGGGGTGGGGAGGAATCTTCATTTAACAGATGACATAAATAAACTAGAAACGTTAAGAACATATGAACATGTCTTGTTGAAGGACCAAAAAGGTGTGACAGGATCCAGTATGATTCAGTGAACAAACTGTCTCTTGGAGCCTGAGCTTATTTGTCTAAGGAATCTTGTCCAATGAATGGGAGGGCTAGGAAACCAGACTTTTCTCATGTGAGTTTTCTAACCATGTGGAACTGCTAGAGGGTTTTAATTTGCTGTGATGAAGCGGGGAAGGCCCAAGCAATGGAGGTACTTAGTCAGTACATCTCTGTTATCCTGAGAATTCTGCCCAGGTAGCCACAGGCTCTAAGCCTCTGTCAACCTCAAGATCTCATCTCATATAACATCCAGGTCTGACCTCATTTCCGAGGCTTCTGACATAATCTCAGCTGCTCATCACCCACTGCTCTCTACAGCTGAAGGCATATGGAAGTACTGCATAGTTTCTGAAGTGTGTGTGTCAAAGGGATGATGCAGTGTAAATCCAACCCGATCAAGGCTCCCAGACCACCCTCTCCAATGTAGTCCTACAATCATGACTAGCTTTAAGACAATCCCATCTGTTGATTTAGATCCACTGGCTGGATGTGGCTTGCATCCCTACCCACTGTAGGATCCCTACAGCCACTGTTCTTCCTGCTGCCATTGGCTCCAGTCTTTCCTCTGTGTTCTTCAATGCCTGCCAGGTAGGCTGTGAGGGTGCTTATAGGTACCCACTGCTACAGAGCTGGGGCTGAGCAGAGGCAGGGGGTGTGAGGTGGCTGTTAGCATCTATTCTGTTCATTGTGGCTTCTTCCCCAAAACTTTATCTAAGAGATGGAGCTTCTTCCACGCTCAAGTCTGTACATATGCAAACTCCACCAACTATTAGCTTTCACTCCAGACCCTAAATCAAAGTCAAGCCTCATTCTCCAGGATTCACTGGTACCAAGATAGAAGCACGCATCCAAAAGATGCTTAACACGGATGTTTGGGTCCACGTGTCAGGTTTCAGAGAATAAAATTAACGTGGTATTTCCATGGGAAGGTAGAGAAGGAAAGGAAAGCAGAACCGCTCCTCCACATCCTAGCGGATGATCCCCACCGAGGATGCTGATTGCCCTGTGTGTTATACTGCAGGGTGCAAAATAAACACTGCACACAAAGACCACTAATTGCTTCATTTATTCTTCCATTTAGTCAGGGAAACATCAGAGTTTATTCAGTCTCAGAATGGAAAATTACAGGTTGGAGAGAAGAGAGCCACACTGGAGGGAGGGCAGTGCCGTTGTGGCTGGGCCATTTACACATGTGTTCTTTACCTGTGAGATGAAGACTATGTATGCACACAAAGACAAAACTCTGAGGAGCACAGTTGAGAGATTACAAAGTCACACTTTCCCATTTTCTCCACCTAATCTACATTTGCAGATTAAATAAAAATGCAAAGGACAATGGGATCGTGGGACAGTGGAATCTGGGGACAATGGGACCTGGGGCTCAGTTTTTCCTGTTTGGGGATTGAAATGCCTTTTAAGGTTCACACCAACCTGGGACTTCATATTTAAGAATAGGATAATCGCCTCTATAGGAACATATTGGCATCATCTAGCCTGCTTGGTTGGTTATTTTGGGTAAATACTATAAAATATGCAGAGGTGGAGACTCCTGGAGTCCAGTTCTGACAATATCCCAACAGGAAACTATCACAAGATCCTCAGAAAAGATATTAACTGACACATGAAAGTAAATTTGGATACTTGAGCAGGGAACATTCTTAAACCCTCATACACAGGAGGGGAAACTGAGACCCGGGGAACATTTTTTTTTCACACAGCCAAGTTAATGGCAGGAACTAAAATTTTCCAGTGTTTAACTGTTTTCAGATGCTGCATAAATATCTACTCTCAGTATCATTGTTGTTGATTCCAAAATTGGCAATTTTACTAAACTGAAAAGAAACAATGTCTGCAGGAAACAAGATGAGTTACACAGGACACTGATAAATTCCTGCTCACGTTCAGGACTTGTATGCTAAGACAGAGTTAAAAGTCTAACAATTGGATCAAACATAGGAAACTGAGCTTCTAGGAATACATGATGAGATCACACACAGAGACAGGCATGGAAGACAGCACCACAGGGAGGGATCAGACAAACCTATTAGAGAATGAAGTGGATCACATTGACAACTGGTAGGCTGGTCTCTACTGCTCAGTGCTTTCAAGTAACACAGACAACAACACAACACTGAAACGCCAGAGAGGCTAGTTCAAGAAGGGCTGGTGGAAGCCACCAGGAATAGGTACAGACTGACACATAACATCCACTGTCACCTGAACTGCATGTAAGCCTGTATGACACCCTGTCCAGCCCCACATAGCTCTAGGGATAGGTCACTGCCAAATGCATGTTCTCTTAAAAACTGACTGGCTACCTTTTTAAACGATGATGCGGGTGAATCAGAGGGGGGAGGCCTGAGGTGGCAAATGTTTCAAGTGGCTGATAGAGGCTGCACGTTCTGAACTCTGGACAAAGTGACAGGGATCTTGGTGTCCCCTGGGCCTGGAGCTTTAGTGACGGGCTGGGTGTGGGCTTTAATGTCTGCGATTCGCTCTTTAAACTTCTGCTGAAGGAACTTTTCTTCTTTGGAATAGCTCTTGGCAAACACAGACATCAGCAGGCAACCTGCCATGGATGTGCCCCCGATGCAGAAGAGCACAGCCCCCGCTAGCTTGCATGTGTCCAGGGCGCCATTGTACTTCACGGCATGTATGTCCACCACCATGAAATCAGCTTCACCAAAAGCTTCGATTTTAGGGGGCACAAGAAAGCCCACTGCCAGGACAGTTAGTCCGAGAATCACAAAGACCGTGCCTGAGATGAGTCCGACCTAGAGAGAGAGATGAGAACAGAGGCAGGAGAAAGTGAGCAGTCGAACCCTTCTGCTTCCCTTCAGCCTCAAGAGCACCACCCATTTCTCCAGAGTTCAGGCTATTCCCAGCCACCTTCCATCTGCATGAAAAACCGACTTAATCTTATATCTAACCTAGACTGCTGGAACAACCAGATCTTGGGGTACAGAATTTAGCTTTTGAATACAAGCAGCACCAGACCAACCCTTACTGTTTTCTACTACTACTTGCACAGGCTGAAGGAACCTGCCTTTGTCCACATACCTTACTTGGTGTTGAGGAAGAGATAAACTTCCCTGATGCCTAGAGCTGGCCTGACTCTGTCCCATGATCTTACCTACACCTTACAGTATGTTATGTTAAGCACAACGTACCTCATAGAGTGTCAACTCAGACGAGCTCAACCTATAGCCATGATGGAGGAAGACAAGACCAAGACATTTCACAATTTGGTCATAGCTTTTACAAAACAGGGCCACTCTGTAGGCTGCTCTTCCCAGCCAATAGGCCCATCTGGTACTCCCTTTTCGACCATGGCTGTCCTCTTAATGTTATCTGCCTTCTGTTTCCTTTCATGTGCAGTTAAGTGAGTGGAATTTGTGCAGATGCCAACATGCTAGAGTGACACATGGAAGATAAACTGCCTCAAGTCAAGATCTCCTTAAATGCAGCACAGCTGTGTTAGGTTCTCATCTATGTAACCAAATGCCTGGCAAAAGAAACTTACGAGAGGAAGGATTTGTTTGGGTTCAAGGGGATGATGGCCTAGCAGAGCGGAGAAGTCATGTCTGGGCTGACCCCATGGCTGGGAAAGCACAAAGCCATGGCCTGCTCACATCTTCTCAGGATGCAGAGGAAGGGTGGTCAGTGGATGTGACAGCTCGCTTGGTGGTCAACCTGACTACATCTGGAATGGACTGAAACTCCAGCATCTGGGCAAGCCTGTGAGGGATGCTCTTGATGGGATGAATCATTTAAGGGGAGAGGACCCATCCTAAATCTGGGCCTCACCTCCTAGAATCAGCCCATGTGAACGGATGTGGATGAAGGAAGAGCTCCCTTTGCTCCCACTTGCTCTCGCTCTTGCTGGCGAGTTCATGCATCCGATTGCTAAGGCATTCATTCTCTGTTATCAGAGCCTGTTTGTTTGGGATTCCAATGTAGACTGAAGACCAGCAGCTCTCTAGGAATCCTCTGGGGACTCCAGCACCAGACTGAGACTGCTGAGACACCCAGCCTCGTGGACTGAACAACTACTGAATCCTTGGCCTTCTGGTTAGAAGACAGCCATGCTTGGACTATCCCGATTATAGCTTGAAGCCAACCTAATAATTCTTAGTTCTGTCCTTTAGACAACCCTTATTGATATAGTTGACTGTCTCTATTTTCTCTTTACAGTCATCCTGGATGTGAATGTGGTGATGAGAGCCCACATGTGAGGAGTAGGTAGATTCTCCTTGGGCTGGCATCCTGCAACTTGTACTGGAATCATAGAAGCAAAGTTACTTGAATGTTTGTATTGCCATTTTCCTACTTATAGAATGACAATTGATCATAATATTTACATTATAACATTGTGAAGATTAAATATGACTGTTCAAAAGCACTTAGCTTTTATATTTGGCTAGTAACACACTCTGATAAGCAGCTATTATGATGTGGAAAAAAACCCTTTGGTTAACAGCATTAAAACAGTTACTTGGAATAAAGAGCAGTTAACATTGGAATAAGGATTAACTATCAATTTTTTAAATGTCTTTTTTCCTTTTCTCTCATTCCTAATTGCTTTAAGTTTGATAACAAGGTTAGAAAATAAACAAGCATATAGTTCTACTTAGTCTTGGAATTTAAAGTGGGTGGAACTTTAGAGGCAGTGCATAGATTGAGTTGTTCAGCATCAGTGTGGTCCAGGCGCCATGCCAGAGGCAGTGTATTCAGCACAGCTGCTTAAGGGAAGTAGAGGTTTTCATAGTCAGTGTCGGAAGCTGCAGCCTGTAGGGTGGAAGAAGCACATTCCAAGCTTCTGTAGTCATTCCAAGCTTCTGTAGTTAATACGATCTGGATCAGTGTGAGGCCCTGCTTTTCTTATGCCCACAATACTCTGCCAATTACTATTTTGCACATTTCCTGCCTATTATTTATTTTAATGTCTAAAGAGTTTTATCCACCATATATGGACACATCTCCCTTAATGTGATACAATGAAGAAACTAAAAAATGGAATATGTCAGTGTGAGACTAAATACAAGCAGAGAAGCTATTCTGGGTAAGATGCAAGTGATGGAGGAGAACTTGGATTGTAAAGTCATATTTTGGATTGCTAAAAATGATAAGTAATTCACCTTCAGAGACTAGTCATTATCCATAATTCTTCTAAAATGACTCACATTGGAAAATTCTAGAAGCATAAACTAAATTAACTTAAATATCCATGGTGACTCCTTCCCATGTCACTTAATCACCTCCTTCCTCAAGAACTGATATTGAAGCTTGGACACCAAGTGGGACAAAGCTTTGTCAGTCCTGCTTTTACAGTTTCTGCGGAGCTCTGGAGGCAGGAGCCCTGCCTTTTCTGCATTGCCTCTTCAGAGTTTATACTTGAGCCTGACTCTGAAAACACTCTTGACAGGCAAATTCCAGCCTCTAGCCTACGGAAAGTGAATCCCAGGGACCCCAGCACAGCCTTCTTGGCTTAGCAGAACGCAAGATGAAATCTACTCTTAGAATATCACTCACAAACTAACAGCCAAATATGGCTTCCACATGGAGGAAGTTCTGACCATTGTCAGAACTGAAGCCTGACCCACCAGGCAGAGGCTCCTTCCTCCCTTATCCCCATTAGGGTCTCAGAGGAAGGAGAAGGAGACAATCATCTTTGGCTGTCTGCAATCAATGCAAATGTTGTGGAACCTCTAAACAGTGTGCCCCAGACAGGGACTGCAAGCATGTTAAGACATCAGGAGACAGCTTGCCACCATAGGCATCAAGGAGTAGTGAAAAAATCAGGATGAAGCCGCTTCTTATATCCCCATGAAAATCACCAAGTGGAGGCAGGTGGACTGTGTAGACTGATCCTGATAGTACGTTGGAATATTGGAAGAAATTAAAATTTGGGCATGAATCCATCAGGCAACATGTGAACCATATCCAAACATAGCTGTGAATTGAAGGAATCTTAGGTCTAAGAGAAAAATCAGTAAAAAGCATTATCATACAAGGGTCATTTAAAGCTCTAAGAAAGCCCTGAAGTTCTGTTCAGTGTCGTGTGTGTGTGTGTGTGTGTGTGTGTGTGTGTGTAGGGCTGGAATGCTACTGGAGAGGTTCCATCCAGGTCCCAAGAGCATCCTCAGGCTATAGGGTGGTGGGACCAGTCTTGGTGGCGAGTTTGAAGGACCTCACTAGGTATTGGTAGATTTCCACAGCAGAAGCAGCAGCAGCAGCAAGGTCAGTGTCTCAGTTGTGACTCCCCATGTCTACCTGAGCTATGTAGAGCATGGGTGAAACCCATTCCCAGCTGCAGCTAAGGAGAATTGCCTTAGAGAGGCAACCTTGGGTTCTAGAAATCAACCCAAAAATTGCTGTTATTTTGACCAACATTTCCTTCCTTGTTTCTCAGTGTGCTGGCGAAGTCTGAATTCACAGTGTGTGCCAAGCTGGAAGGCAGAGCCAGCAGCCAGCCTCTGTGGCACAGCTGCTTTGGCAGAGAGGAGGCAATAATGACTACTGGGGGCCAGAAGCAGCTAGGCATGGAGGAACAGCCTGTAGGGAAGAAGGCTGGATGGAGCTGGGTGTGAAGGGACCATCTGTGATGGAGATCATTCAAAGCTCATGGGGCGTGTGAACTGGATTTTGATCCTTCTCTTTTTCTGAGGACTGCCGTAGCTTTCTCTGTAAGCCCTGAGCTCTGAGTAGTGAGGGATTGACTCCGTGACAGTAACAGGGTCTTGCTCAGCTTTACCTACCGACCCTGGCTAGATTCTGGTCTCTAGCTAGTGAACCATGATGTAAAACTGGTTTAGCTGTTTCTTCAGGTCTAACTCCACCCAGTATACACAGTGTCCCTTCACCAGAGTAATGAACTTACCCATGAGCCTTTGCACTTCAGAGATTGTCCCCTCTAGCACACAGACAAATGTAATGACTTCCAACGTTAATAATTATTTTAGTTTCCATGTTTATTCCTTGTGGTCACTCCTGACCTTGACATCCAACAGTCCTTTGTGATACCTAAAAACTGCATTCTCCTAATTATCAAAACTCCCGAGACACAAAAACTGTCATATACATTAGAAATATGTGTTCACTCCAGATTATGAGGTACTCCTTAAATCTAAATACTATCTTTTTTCCTCATCATACTTAGTATGCTATGAAGCTATGGAGAGATTCCTACTGCATCCAAAGCCTTCTGTGAGCCTCTGAATGCATTTCCAGCTGACCTCTGACCTCTGCTCACTGCTCAGGAGCTCAAGGGTGGAGTGCCAGCTAACAAGGCACCATGAGCACAGCCTCAAGGGACAGAGTGGCTCTCTACTTTTACATTTCCACAGGGGAGGGAAAGACATTGCAAGCAACTTGAACCACCTATTATTGCAATTTGAAAACCAAGAGAAATCATTGTTCACATGGGCCATGTGTGCAATGGTGGCCTTTTCTGTATCATTACAAAGTTCTTCCAGAGAACACTTCCACTCAGCCTGCTTTGGAAGTTCCCCAGAATGGCCAGCTTCTGTCATGGGTAGAGCTAATGTCATCAAGATAGACTCCTTAGACTATGCTGGATGGTGCTAGGTTTCTAATGTGAAGGTCATGCAGCCTCACAGAAAATTCAGCCTGCGTTTCCCTACCACAGTCCTAACACAACAGGGAACAAAGATTTGGGCTTTATTTTTGTAAGACAGAAGGGGAAAATATTAAAATTGTAATGGAGCTGGTCATTTACTATGAATTCTTTATTTTCAGTTCACAGTTGTATATTGTTAATGGGTTTGCAATTTCAAAGTCACACACCAGGGCTTTCGATGGACACAAATGCCTAAGTATTCTTTATGTCAGTGGCATTTAAAGATATTGGCAAAATAATAATATTCCACTCAGTTGTGTATACACACACACACGCACACACATACACACACATGAGAGAGAGAGAGAGAGAGAGAGAGAGAGAGAGAGAGAGAGAGAGAGAGAGAAAGAGAGAGGGGGGGAGGAAGGAGGAGGGAGGTAGGAAGAAAGGAGTGAGCAGAGGGAGAGACCTCAGAAGAGGAGGGAGGCAATTACCTATGCAAGGTGTACCTGGGTCAAGTGTACATTTCAATGATCCAGGCCAATAAGGATTCATTTGAAGTGAGATTTCTACAGAATAAGAATACTGACTAGTCTAACCAGTCTAAATTAATAAAAAGAGATTCTGTGACAATGGAATGATTTTTTGAGCCACCCTGTGGTTGCTGGGAATTAAACTCAGAATTGAACTCTGGAAGAGCAGCCAGTACTCTTAACTTCTGAGCCATCTCTCCAGGCAACAGAATGATTTTGAATTAACACAAATCATGGGTCATCCACACTAACAACTACGTTACCCAGTGTGTAATTCAGTAGATTTCCAGTTTTGTTTTCACTTCAGAACTTAGTATTCTAATTGGCATGAAGCAATGGCTGCTAACACAGCCAAATTTTATTGAAGGTACAGCAGCTGTTGTCTTAAGCACTTTCGTAAAACTGTCTGGAGTCTCACAATATTTACGTGGGAAGTGAAGTGTCACTACCCAAAATGACAGAATGATGAAATACAAGAGCATGGGTTTGTATTCGTACGGCCTGAGATGGGAATCTATGCTCATACTCACTAGGCAGAGCTGCCTCTTGCTACACTGTATTAACAACACATTTCAGTTTAACTCAATGTCTGGGTAACAATGGTGGGATCTTTCAGAATAAGCACAGAATCTTAGAGATGGAAGAGACCCCAGGCATCCTCTGAGGATGAATCTTCTCAGTGTCCTTCCTTAAAAGATTCTCCTTTTCTTAAGCATTCCAGAATCCTTTTCTCTGTGTGTGCACTGTCTTTGCCCAGGTTGTCCTGGCTGGGACCTTCTGTACATTTTATCTATGAATGACCCCAAACCCATGAGCTGACAGTAGGTTGAAAGGCCACTCGAGGTCTATCTCTATTGGTGTAACAGATTCAGTGAGTCAAAGTCATACTCATGGTTTCCACCTGTTCCAAGACTCTAGTAGGTATCTCCATCTAGACAGCCATGACATCATCCAGGGCACATGCTCAAGTTGAGGGCCTGAGATCTTACTTGATGGCTTCTTTTCGTTAGCATATTTTCAAAGCCTGGCTATTAAACTTTCTGCTACGCTGAACTGTTTTAAACCACCGTTGACATCTTCCTAATCTGAGCTACCACTGTCTCTTGCTTTATCTGAACTGATGTAGCTGTGTTTGCCTTCTGATGGTTATTTTCTGCTCAGCAGCCAGAAAGGCCGTGAAAATATTAGTCACTCTGACTTCTTCAGATAGAGTTTCCTGTTTCTCGAGATAAAAGCCTACATCTTCACCATTGCCTCTAAGACCCCATAGAAACCATCTGTGCTGTTATTTTCCTGAATTTGTCGTGTTCCCAATTCTAACTCTGCTTCCAGACTGGACATCTTCCCTCTTCCCATGGGTTTTGGGATTGCTATGTTCCCAGTGCCAAACGACGTTCAGCCTGAAAATGTTCTGCTCTGCTCCACCAGAGCTGTGTTTGCTCTGATTTCATGTCTTCTCCAAACCTTTCTCCATCCCTGCACTGCAGCCTTTCTCACCTTCTTCCTCTTATGTGCACAGCTGTGGTCACTTGACATGCTGTTAGGGTCTTTATGTGGGCACACAGCATTCATCTCTCTCTTCTTCCTGACTATGGACACTTGGGACTAGTGCCTTGGGCCTATGAGGGTAGGGAATCTTTTATTTCTTGTTTATCATTTCCAGCACTTCATCCCAAGCATTATACAGACGGTGTCAGTGCTAAGTATCTCTTGAGACACTGCATGCATTTTCTAATGAGGTGCCTCAGAGAGACTCACGGTCCCCTGTATAGTGACTGCAGAGCTGGTGTTATAACTTCGGGGCTGTGTTTCAGCATTAATGCTTGCTCAGCTCCATTGTTTCTTTCTAGTTATTGTTACAAGGGGTTAACTGATACTGAGTTAGTTTCTTCTCTCCACACTGTGATAAGACACTTGGAAGAAGCAAGCGAAGGGGGAGGTCATTTTCTGTGGCACTCTGAGGGGATACAATCCACCGTGGCTGGAGACAGCTTGGCTCCTGACTGTCCTGACAATCAGGAAGCACAGTGCGGCTAGGAAGCCAGGACAGGGCAAAAAGCTCAAGGCCCAGTCTCCAGGAACCCACTTAGTCCAGTTGATCTCCGTCTCTTAAATGTTTAGCAATCTCCCAAAATAGCATCAGAGGCTGGAAACCAAATGTTCAAACACAGGGACCAGTGGGGGGACTTTACACATTTAAACTACAACAGATACCTATGCAGACTGTAAGGGAGGCTGAAAGAACACAATGTTCTACATTGAAGATCTTCACAGTTAATGACTGAACTAGCAAGTGAATGCCTAGCAAGACTACCAATTGCCTGGCCTTTGAACCTGCTCCTGTTTAACCAGCTCATCAAGTAATCATGTCGCACTTAGAGGCTTTCTTTGATCCAAAGCCTTATAATCTCTTTTTGAAGGGAAGAGTAATGCATTTAATGTCACTGGGATTGAGGAACAGACAGAGGACCTCTCAGTTCTCTGTAGCTCTGGTATTTTCCACATCTAATATATATACATTTTTTTTTTCAGTTGCTGGTTCCTCACCTTCCAGAATACTGAGCTCCACCTGTTAGGCGATCTCTGGATCTGGAAATCATCCTCATACTCCCAGATAGAAGCCGTGCAGTCCTCATAAAACTGATGCAGGTAGGACCGAACTCCGTAGCGCTGCTGCTGGTACCCACCCTCGGTGTCAGCCTGCGCTTGCCTGGGCCCACAGGTATTGCTGCAAGAAGTCATCTTCCCAGCTGGAAAGAGAGCATCCACAGCGATCAGCCCCACAGGCTAGTTCTTGGACCTTGGGGTCAGAAGGCAGATTTAATGCAAGAGTAATGCCAAGCCAACCTATTCAAACAACCCCCCCCCTCTCACTTTAAAGGGAAAAGGCACCTTCAAAGATCCACCTACCTTACCATCCGCCCTTCTCTTCTGTTGAATGTGAACACCCTCGGTGTTCAATGTCTAGAATTAGTTCTCCACAAACAAAGGAGATACACCAGCTAAAATCACTTAAATTACATAAAATATAAACACAAGGCATATAAGAAATGGCAATAAAGGAGCTCTGACAACAGACCTTTAATGTAAGAAATTTGTGGGCACTCACTGGCCATGGATGGAATTTGTCTCTGTTGTCCTGGGTTTTTAACCACATTCCTTTCCAGAATTTCTTAGCGCTCTCCGGTTTTGCATCCAGAGCTCATGAAACATCTGATATTTTAACTAATTGCTCAGTCATATGGAAACTTGGTTAGAAAGCTGTGGAGCAACTTACATGCTTTATCAACCACAAGTGACTGGGCCATTAATTTATACCTCCCTAGATTTAGTGCAGTGTATTTCTGTGGTTATTTGTGGATATGTCTGTCTGTGTGGGCGTGAAAATTTAATGTAGACAATAGACCCTTTTACTACTTCCTTCCAAGTGTCTAGTATAAATAAGCCTTAAGAAAAGTAAATAAAACTGAGCTGTCTAGGGAACTATCTTTGCAAGATGGAAATTTAAGATTGATTGGTTCCAACTGTTACTCTTGGAGAGAGCAGTTTAAAAGGATTTGGTTAATAATTTATGTTATTTTTTTAAAATAAAA
The DNA here is from genome assembly GCF_947179515.1 of Apodemus sylvaticus. NCBI lineage: Eukaryota > Metazoa > Chordata > Mammalia > Rodentia > Muridae > Apodemus > Apodemus sylvaticus. Next base: position 41,684,947 of record NC_067485.1, on the reverse strand, counting down.
CTTTATTTAGTGTGTTTGGATTTTTTTCTGCACGTCTTAAATGTTTCCATCCCTGGTACCTACTAAGACCAGAAGAGAGTGCTGGATCCCCTGGAGCTGGAGATGTAGGTGGTTGTGAGCCACCAGGTGAGTTCTGGGAATTGAACTGCAGCCCACTGTGTTTGTTTATTCTTTTTAGTAAAGAATTAGTGAGGGGGGTAATAGTTTTGGTGAGTGAGGAACTTCTCAGTTCTATGTTCTTTGTCGTTTCTGATCTCTGTATAAGCAGATAGGTATTTAGCTAGAAGTGGGAATATTTGGTATTTTTCAGTTTCTTGTAGATTATTATATTTTTGATTGGACATAGACTGCATATAACATAGTGAGACCCAAAGCTATTTTCTCACTAGACTGATATTTTTCCAGGAAAGTGTTAGACTGTGCTATAATGTAGGTCAAGAAAGAGGCATTAAATGTTCTATTGCTTATCAACAAACCAGCTAGTAAAGTCCACAGGACAAAACTGTTCCTTATAGTTCCATCACATTTCTTTGTGGTCACTTAGTTTGGTTGGATAATGTGATGGTTGTCTTGACTGCCAATCTCAAAGAATTGAGATTCACCAAGGGAACAAACTCCTAGAGATACCTCTGAAGAGTTTTCTAGATTAGGTTCACTGAACAGGAAGAATTCCTGTAAGGCAGGTAGCGCTAATCCATGGCCTGAAGACCTGAACTGAATAATGGACTGAGTCCTGGCAGTTGTCCTTCCTTTCTGAACATGGATGCCATGTGACCAGCTGCCTCAAGTTCCTGCTGCCATGATGGGCTATGTCCTAGAACAGTGAGCCAAAATAAGCCCTTACTTGCATAGGTTGCCTTTGTTGGTGTCATGTCCCAGCAACTCATAAAGTAACCAATACAGACAGGTGGGGTGAAAGGTGAGACTCGTCCTATGCAAACTCAGCAAACTCACAAGAGCATTCCTTTATAAGCACTCCTGCCACAGACAAATGTGGTTAGAAAATGTAATCAAGTTTGGGAAAGTATGTTCTTGGCGCCAGAAGAATGCCACAGCAGATGGCATTGTGTCCACTTGCCTCATCTTTCTACATGCTGGCCAACATTACATTTGACACCTGTACACTTGCTTGGTTAAGAAAACAACTACCTCTAAGGAAAAAAAAATCATCCTGGAGAGCTTGTCAGGAGAGGTAAAGAAAGGTAAGTATTTCAAAAGAGATCTTTTAGACATTCAGAGGGGTTTGACTTCACAACTAGTTGAGGTTTTAGAAAGCATTTTGTCTGCTTGCAGCAAAGCCTGATGGATCAGAAGACTGGTACATAACTCTTATGTCTTAAGTGCGAGGATGAACTCTTCAGTACTTTCTCTGTAATGCTTATACAATGAATATGATGAATAAGAGCCCATTACCAGTGACACATAAGTAGGATAATTTTAGAGTTGCCTTCTTTGAAGACATTCTAATAATTTTTTTTTAGTCAACTGGAAATTGGGTTGGTATTACTAACTCTGTTTTGTCATTGAGGAAACTGAGGTATAGAAAAATCATCTTGCTAAAGGTTACACTGTGAGTCAGGGAGGAGACAAAAGATGACAGTTACTACAATGTGCAGGGCCTTGGTCTGAATCATAGGCTTGTGTAGTCAGAATCAACTCACCTGGATGGTTTATATAATCTACACGTCTCCTGCAGAGCATCGGAGTCTTCAACATGAAGAAAGATATAGGATATAGGAGGAATGAAAGTGTCCTCGATACCAACAAGAGGAGCTCCTTCACTTGGTTGCTGGAGTTCCTACTCTTAGGACTCAGCTCTGATGCTGAGCAGGTCCCTGAAATTCACCGTATTCATTCTCTACCAAGCTCACTCCCAGCATACTTTGTGATACTCTTTAATTAAACTTTGCTAATAACAAAACAGAACAAAAAGCCAATATGAGAGAGAAAAACAAAAAGCAGAAGAACAAAGTGCCCTGAAGCAAACATTTTGATTCTGAGCGTGCATTCCACTTCAAAATGGGTCATTAGCGATGCTGGATGTGCTCCCAAAGAGGAACCTTGCTGCTCCTTACTTCATCTTTCAAGAGCACAAGGCACAAACAAGAAGAGCATGGTCTGGGTTATGTCAGCCACATAGAGTAGAGAATGGATTCAGGCACTTGTTTCTGTCACGTCACCCACAGGCTTATTAACCTCTCAGGGCTGTGGTTTCCTCATCCTTACAATAAGGAGGTTGGACTGGACTACGCTTTTGTTTTTCTTCTTGATGTGTTTTTCTAGGATTTTTTGGCTACACATCTTCAGAATGAGCCATTTTTTTTTTGTTGGGTATACAACTGAGCTTATTGAGTCTGTATCCTTGTGGACTGTTAGTCACAGACATGTCCTTAATTCCAGTGCGTATGAAGTTTAGCTTAAGGCGAATGTAAGCATTAAACAGGCTGAGTGCTTATAGATTGCTTGTTAACCACACCACTTTAGCATCATACATGTTGCTTTCAATAGTAGCACCTGGATGGGAGGAGGCATCTAAGAAGATTCACATACCTTCCACAAGATACAGCAAGCTAGTACTGATGCCTGGAAGAGGAGGACCACTTTGTAAATGAGTTTTAAAATCTACCATTGCAGATTGAGGGTTTGGGGCCTAAGAACCTCGACAGAGTTAGATAACTCAAAGGGAAGTTAATAGGTCAGAAACTAGCTGCCTCCGTACGGAGAATGTTATAATTATTTGGAACCTGTTGACTGACACCCATGTTGTTAGACAAAGACCACATGAAGTCATGTCATAAAGTGACTTTAAAGCTGGTCAGTTACTAAATGGTACACAACAAACTAGGACAGAGACAGGGACATGAAGTGGGGTAAAGGCCTTTGAACTTGAATCAGTCCTCCCTGATTGAACAAGGCTTTGTTACCTTGTTAACCTATTAAATATCTATATCAATAGTCACAAAACAGTAGCGTCAATGTTCTTTATGGTTATTAAGGGACAGACCTTAGGGGACACTGTCATTTAGAGAAAGCTTTAATATGCAGGAGGTACAGGTATAGAAGCAGATAAGGGAGCTTTAGCTTTCTAGAATTATATTTAGATGACATATTATTGGTATATAACTTGTAAATACTCATGGAGCCTCTTGTTTTCTCTCTGGTTGGCTGGGGGAGGCAGCAAGCTCTCTGGTCCAGGTTGACATTGAATTAACTGTCTGTGTCCCTGAGATTAGCCCTGAACTTCTGATCTTCTTGCTTTCACATCAGAAGTGCTGGCATGCACCATCAAGCCTGGTTTGTGCAGGACTGGGTACTTACCAGGGCCTCGTGCATGGGAGACAAACATTCTACCAACTACCTATACCTCCAGTTTGGAATTTTGACAGAATCCAGACAAGATGCCATCTGTGTGTGGATCTGTTTGCTCACCTGGGGAGAGGGATTTGTTTTTATTCTCCCTGAGGGACCTTGTAGATACTGACAAATGAGGACTATCCACAGCTTTCTTCTTCCTATTACTTCTCTTCAACAAAATAGCCTTCATGTGTAACATTGACAGCAGGGTGAGAGCACAAATGCTGGAAATGACCCTGTGGCTGGACAGACAGATCCCCATGGGCGGTGCTGTGAGTACATGGATCAATGTACTGTGGTACCAATTGTTGAGAATTCTAATTTTGGGCTAATATATGTAGTTATTTTTATTTTATTTTATAAGTGCTCACAGTCATGCAAATAGAAATAAGTCTTTATGCCTCCTGCAACTCGGAGGACATCACAGGCATCACCCTGTTTATCTTCATGGTCTCCTTGAGAGAAGGGAGGCAGCAAATTGAGGCACAAAGTGGATGAGTGTTTTCCCATGGCTCTATGTGTGAGTCACTTGTGGGCCAGGCCCTGTTCTCTTTATTCACTTTGAAATAACTCTCCATTTTTCATATTGTTTTCTCTTCCTCTAAATAATTCTGAGCTAATGAGACTGACATTCTCATTAGAGTCACTTTCCACAGGGCTGGTGCTGCAAGGCACAAGGTATAGACACAGTCCACTGAGACCATTTATCCAGAACCAAACCCAAAAGGTCACATCCTTTAAAAGTGTCTATGAGAGTCACAGTGCACACAGGAAGGCATGAGATCCTGCTAAGAGCCTTGCCACTTTGAAATTGAGCATTTTTGAATTACAGCATGATCATAAAACTTGAAATGTGTTTCTACCAAAGGATTTTTTTTTTTTTTACCAACAGAGATATTTTGTCTTTTTGGAATAACCACAGAGATAGCAGCTTTGTATAATGAGGTCTTTTTATATTCCCCATGCCAGTGCATTGGCAGTCACTTTTATAATTTAGAAACTAGGAATAACAGTATATAGTTAGTTTTCACATTATCAGTTGCTTGAATTTTTCAAGTGATGGTTATTTATATCTACTTATCCACAGATCTCTTACCTATACATCTATCTGGCATTTTCTATCTATAATCCATCTCTCCATTGATTATCTTCTACCAATTTCTCGATCCATTTATATAAGCTACTATCTTCTATCCATCTATACATTGTTTGCCTACTTATCTATATCATTTGTCTATCATCTATCATTCTTTCTATTATCTGTCATCAATCTATCATCTTTCTCTTTATTTTCTACCTGTCATCTATCTATCCACATATATATTAATAAGGCATGCAAAATTTAAAACCAAAATGAGCATTCTTCTCCTTTTAAACTCTTCCTTATTTGCATTCGCAGATGACAAAAGCTGACTCTTACCTTCAATGTTCTCCTTGTTCTCTGCCTGTTTATTCTTTGGTCTTTCTTTTAGAAGTTCATTCTTCAATTCTATTTAAGAAAAGTCAACAATAATTCTGCAGATATGACCCAGAGCAAAATAAAAAAGTTTACAAGTCACTCACAAAACCATTGACCAAGATCTTCTTGTGAAATCACAGTGATGGCTTTTCTTAAAACAGAAACAAAGAACAAAACCAAGGAAAGAAAGCAAACAAAAACAAACTCAAAAGTCTAACTTATGCTTTACAACTTACTAATGGCTTCTCATGATAATTTTTTTTGGCGTGACTAAAGTGACATAAAGCCAAGGGCTTTGTGAGCCCTGGCACATCATATAGGTGCTGCTTTTATCTTGGTATCATTGTTTTCCATGAAGTTGACCACATTAACTTGACTGCTCTACTCATATCACACACATTCCACGTGAAAGATAATATCTTGTTTCCTAGACATCTCATAACGGCTCTGCAAAACAAATGAGCTTTACGATCCTTGTGTCTCCCGATTAGCTTACATGCATCACACCCTCATCAGATCTCTTTGGACAATGAACTCATTGTATTTAGTTTAACTTCCACATCCGTTCTCTTCCTATCAGGATCAGTTTATTCTCCAGCTGCTCAAGAGAAGCAGGTGCCTGTGCAAAATTCAATTAAGAGACCGCTGCTAGCTACTGAGCTATTGGTTTCCTGCATTACTCTAGTCTTGTGAAAGAAAGCAAATAAACAGACAAACAAATAAAAAACAGAGGGCCAGATCCTCTAAAAGGCCATTAAAAATCCTGTTGAACAGAGAGCCATTGCGTTTGTAGGGGAAACTGAAGGTTAGTGGGGAGAGGGGTAAGCCTAGAAAAGGCGTAACAAAACTGTCTTCAATATTTCTATAGTCAGTCTATAATGAAGAATAAATAGCTGTACCATCTTCAAGACACATTTTCTCGCTCCTGAATTAACAAAACAAAACAAGCCAGTTAAAAGCTACTACCTCACTACCTTCTTCTGCCTCCTAGATTTCCCTCTTTGGTTCTGGTTTTTGTCTCTGTCTCTGTCTCTCTCTCTCTCTCTCAGCAGTGTCCTTTCCTTTCCTTGTTGTGTCTGAAGAAACTGCTGGTTTGGTCCTCTACCAAAGCACTGGCTTGTCTGGAGTCCTGGGAGCTCTCCAAGGTCCTGAAAACATTGGCGCCACAGAGCCAGGAACCAATTAAGTCTACACTAGCTGTTCCAACTCCAGCTGGTTTGAGGTCACAAGCTTTGGTCTGACCTCCACCCTCCTGTCCCTATCCAATAACAAAAAGAAGTAGGTTTTAAGATCATATCAAAACATCTTTAAACATGGCTAAGGAGTGGGGAGGGCCGGTGGTGGTGGTGATTCCGGTAGAGATCGGGTCAAGTCAGCCTGGAAGAGAGAACCTTGCAAACTCTAAATCCATCTGTTCCTTACGAAAATACAACTTTTCTTGTCTTACAGGAAGGAAACTCTTTAAGTTTTTATCTGTAAAACACCCATATTCTTACATAACATAGACCACAATCCCCCAAACCATGAAGTTGGTTGCTTCAAATTACCACGGTTTTGTGTATTTTAATGTGTGTGTGTGTGTGTGTGTGTGTGTGTGTGTGTGTGTGTGTGTGAATAAGGAAGGAGGAAGAGGGGAATCTGGGGTCGGGGGAGTTGGGTGGAGGGAGAGAAATTGATTGATAGAGGTTTGTGTGTGAGGAGGGCGGGAGGAAAGAGAACCGGAGGGGAACGAGGTGAAGAGATAGCCCCAGAACGGCCCTCGGCCCTCCAGCTGCTTTACCTGTCCCTCCAATCCCCGACCCGTGGAGCAAGTGCAGCCGACCTAGCCGCAGATCTCTCGCTGGGGTCCCATCACCGCCGCCACTGCCGCCGCCGCCGCCGCCGCCGCCACTCCCGCCTCTCCAAGCTCGGCTGCACGTGATTGACAGCCAGCGGCTCACGTGCCCGCGCAGCCCAGGCGCGCGCGGCCGCGAGTAGGCGCAGGGTCCGCGCTCGCGCGCCGCGCAGGCGGGCAGCCTGTGGGAAGGGCCGATCTGGAGCACCGCCCCTTCCTGTGGTCGCTCCTTGTCCCCACCCTGGCCTTGTTGGGCACTTGCTTGCTTACTCCTTACTTTCCCTCCTGCTTTATTCTCCAGCTCCAGCTGTATTTTGTCTCAAAGGGCTTTTACCGCGAGGATTAGGGACTGAACTCTGAGCCACATCTCCGCCCTCTTTCTAGTTTTCTTTTGAGACAGGGTCTCAAAGTTGTACAGGCTGATCTTACGCCCACTCAAGCCCAGGCGGGCCTTGAACTTTTGACTTTTGACCTTCCTCCTTAACCTCCCAAGTAGTTGGAATGACAAGCTGCACCGCCAAATCCGTTTTTGTTTGTTTGTTTGCTTTTGTCGTCTTACAGTAGATTTTTAAAAAGTAAACAGCAAGGGATAGTAGTGCTTAACTTTAAGCCCAGCACCTGGGAAGCAGAGGGAACTCTGAATCTGAGACTAACCTGGTCTACACAGTGAGTTCCAGGATAGCCAGGGATACATAGACCCTGTCTCAAATTAACCAATTAATAATTAATAACATTAATAATAATGATAATGATGATGATGATGATGATCATAGTGACTGGAGAGGCAGGCAAATTCGATGTCCATTTCTACCCCTCCTCAGAGGTCTGCAGAGGCCTCATCTCTGTTTGCCATTTCCTGTAAGAAGCCATTTCACAGAGAAATGGACCTGTGAAAATATGTGTAGGTAGCTATAAGGTAATCTATAGTAACACTGTATACTATATACCGTTACACAGTAGCAGCTGTTCCAGGGACTTGATGTAGTTAGTAAGCGATATTTAATGAGAAAGTCAATGTCCTATTAATGTTTGTATGCATATGCTGTGACTAATGATAATAAGATGGTACCATGATTACCCAGTACCTTCTTAGGCATTGCTGTACCTACACTATCATATACGTAAGAAATCTTTATTGTCTACAGCAGCTTTCTGTGGTAGGAACTCTGTAACCCCCATTCAGCAGCTGAGAAGGCTGAGGTAAGAGAAATGTATATACATGACGACACAGACTCACAATTGCTTACACAGGTCCCACAACCACTGCTCTGATTTCAGTGATGTGGACCCTGACCCTATACATTTACATGTTTGAACACGTGACACCTAGCTGGGGTGGTGTTTAGCACAGTTGTAGAACTGCAGGACTTTTAGGAGGTGGAGGAAGTTGGTGGCTCCTTGGAGGGAGTTGATTAAGGCTTGAGGTTTATTTGTTTTGTGGCTTTTGTTCTGTTTTGAGACAAGGTCTTAATGTGCATCCCTGGCCATCCCGGAACTCAGTATGCAGACCGGGCTGGCTTTGAACTCACAGAGATTCATCTACCTCTGCACCAACCATTTCCAGTGGAGGATTTTTTTTTAATACGTTTTAAATTTTTTTTGGAAAGTTCCGTATATTTATTCAATGTGTATTGATCGTTTCTATCTAGGGCTACCCATCCATCTCTCTAGTAGCCCCCTTTTTATTTCCCTCCCAACTTCATATCTTTTTGGTTAGCTGTTGTTATTAATAATTTGAGTTGTTATTGCTGCCCACAATCACGTGGGCAAGTGGCCATCCAGTGGGTGACGTGCACCCCACTAGAAGTCATATCTCCAAAACAGAGTGACATTTCCTCCCTCAGAGGCTGATCAACCGCCAGGAGCTCTGATGACCGTGTGGAGCCTGGAGGCCTTTCACCAGTCTCTGAATTTTGACTGGCTTGGTCTTGTGCAGGCTTCTGGAGGTAAGCACGACTGCGGCGGGGAGATGCCTGCAGCGCCCACCTCATGTGCAGAAGCCAGCATTTCCCAGCTCTTCTTCCTGTCTTCCATGAAGACTCCTGAGCCTGGCATGGTCGGAGGTTGGTGTGGGTGAGCCATCTACAGCTGAACACTCAGAATTATTTATACCCAGCACTCTGACCAGTGACGAGTCTCTGAATTAATCACAATCCACTTCAAAACGAAGTCCGTCTGACCAAAGTTGAGAGCATCAGACATGGCTGTTCTGGGTCTATGACTTCTGCCAACTGAGCTCAGGTCTTGAGGTTTTATAGCCCAGATCCACTTCCTGCCTGTTCTGTTTCTTGTTCTGTCAGGATGTGGGAAGGTCATCCAGGTGCGCATGCCTGCCGTGTAGGGCTGCCTGCCCTATGCCTTCCCTACTGTGGTAGACTGAGTCTCTTAAACTGTGAACCAAAAGCAACCCCTTTTTTTGACGTTGTTCTTTTTAAGATATCTCGTTATAGCACATGAAAAATAACGGAGCTACCACAGGGAGGCAGGAGATGGACTATGCTTTGCAAGGTGATTTCCTGTTTGGAGAGGATCAACATTATAGGTGTTATTTTGCTTATTTCCTTAGCTCCACAGAGGTTTCAGGAAGAAAGCCCAAAGAACAACTCTATTCTTTAAATAGAGTGGACCCACTAGAATCAGTGTTGACTGCGTGCTTGGAGAGGACCACAGAGGCAGCGCATTATAGCTTTCTTTGTTCTGCTTGTTCAGACCTATGTCCCCAGTGCCCTCCAGTGCTACTTACACCGGACTTCCTACCCCCTCCCTCTCAGCATAAGGAGCTCACTTCTCAGGATTTTAGAGATGCTGTGCACTGGCTTCGTTTCCTTGAATTTTCTCTCCAGATCTGATGAGCACTTATTCTTAGAAGAAAGCTTGGTTGTGCATGTTTTCACATCCTCAAAGGTCCCTAAAATCAGCACATCTGCAGAACTCTGGCTCTGATGCGCTCTTCTTCTGGGCTTCTGATTGTCTACCTCACTGATGCTTGGCAAGTGCTCTGGTTTCCTTTGGAAAGCGTCCATTGGTTCAGAATGGTAGGCTCATTGCAACCTAAGAATAGACCTGTATTTTAAATTCTGGGTCTACTGCTTCCTACCTATTCAACTTGGATCAAATTTTCTTTGCTGCTCTCTTTATCAATATTCTCATCTATAGAATGCTTAGAGAAATACCCATACCATAGGGTGGTTATAAGAATTAAATGGGAGGGTGTCTATAAGACATTGATCACAAAGTTAGCAATCAATAAATTATAACTCTCATTACTAATATTGTTTATCTCTTATTTAGACAAGCATCTTGGGAGGCTGTGACTATCAGCGTGGAAGCTTGAACCCTCTAAGCTCCCAGCCTCCTCATTTGGTTTAGATCCTCTTTTGCCAGCCCAGGCTCTATACCACACCTATCTGGGAGAGTCCTAGTCAGGGTTTCTAATCCTGCACAAACATCATGACCAAGAAGCAAGTTGGGGAAGAAAGGGTTTATTCAGCTTACACTTCCACATTGCTGTTCATCACCAAAGGAAGTCAGGACTGGAACTCAAGCAGGTCAGAAAGCAGGAGCTGATGCAGAGGCCATGGAGGGATGTTTCTTACTGGCTTGCTTCCCTTGGCTTGCTCAGCCTGCTCTCTTATAGAACCCAAGAATACCAGCCCAGAGATGGTACCACCCACAAGGGGCTCTCCCCCCCTTGATCACTAATTGAGAAAATGCTCCACAGCTGGATCTCATGGAGGCACTTCTTCAACTGAAGCCCCTTTCTCTGTGATATCTCCAGCCGGTGTCAAGTTGACACACCAAACCAGCCTTGACAGGGAGAATGGAGGTAAAATGTCTTTTACTAGCTGAGCAGCCTTTGGTGATGCTTCAAAAGATGTAGGTAGATGAATAAGCGAGATGAAGGCACAGACGGCAGACAAACATCAAGATATCCTTGATGTGTGAGGTAACTTTGTACCAGTTGTTGAGTCTACTTAGTCACTTTTCAAACATCAATGAGCAAAGATGATCACTGTGAATCAACTGAGTTTGATTTAAGAGCATAACTCATCAATTTCCCTGGCTTACACTGTATGGGATTTAACAAGGGGCATACTTATTAATTCATTATTCGGCAGGCATTTGTTGAGTATCTGCCATTTAGAGCTTAAAGGGCGAGATACAAGCAGAGGCATTATGAAAAGTCAGAGAAGAGAGGTCAAGAGAGGCTACAGTTTCCCGGGCAGTTCTTCGGAAGAGAGGCATGGACCGTAGCTGGATCTGCCTTTCTAGTCTCCCATGGCTTTCCTTTCCTGACTTTTCTTCTATGGCCATTTCTCATCATAGTGGACACTTAGTGTGGTCTATACACCTAACACCATCTTAATTCACTGCCATTTAGCTCACCATTGCTTGCCTCCTCCACTGACAGCTCATTCTTCACATAGAACTGTGACCACCGCCTGTGTAACCAAATCTTCTTTAATATGTGCATTGATCCTGCCTCCCTCTGGGGCACATACACCTTGTATTTCAGAATGGCTTTTCAATCTCTTGTATTTCAGAATGGCTTTTCAATACCCTTCCATATTAGGCCTTTGAGCATCACAGAGGAAAGATTTGGTCTCGCACTTGCCTTTCATTCTACACATAGAGGAACACATTGCTTTAGTGTAGATCGTGCCTTTGGAAGAATGCATAAATTAGTAAAGGAATGGCAGGGGTCTGGAGCTGGGTTTGACAGCGAGATGGATATAGGATGTTGACAATCTCAGGAATGAGAAGCACAAGGTTTAGTGTGTGCCCTTAGGGCTGAGCCTTGTTCCTGGGATCCCGAGGCCACAGGAGAAAGACGGGCAGTGACCCTGAGCGACCTGCTTTGGTCTTCATCCAGTTGATAAGAGGCAGAGTCGCCAGGCTCTGGGCCCTTTGGTGGTGACCTCTGCTGCTGTGCTCTGGTCAGACTCAACTGGCCAGGCTGTGCCGGCTGCCCAGGCTGAGGCCAGGATGCTCTGCTCTGGGATTTGTGATTAGAATGCTCTGTATGTTCTTGAAGAGAACATATGTCTGCCCCCCAACCCCCTTAAAGATGATGGCTGGTTCTCAATGACCAAGATCCGAGATCCAAGATCCAATTTTACATTTCTTAATCACTGTAGCTAAGAAAGTTTGGGTGTTCAGATCTGAGGCCCAGCCTTAGCTTTACAGGGAAGCTTTCCTTTGTGGAAGATCGTGGGATGTGCCGGAGGCGTAGAAGACCAGGCTGGTGGCACACTTAGTCTGCTGAGGTGGAGCATCGGCCTGCAAAGTACTGAAGTACTTAGGTTGTAAATCCATTGCTCAGTGTCTTTTCACAAGTTTCTCTTTAGAGGGGGCACGTGTTAATTGCTACTGTTGTTATTAGTGACCCGACTAGAACTTTTCCTGTAACTTGGTGAATTGGAAAGAAACAGGGTAAGATCCTGACAAGTCACCTCAGGGTCTCAAAGTCTCCCAACTCCACTGTCTTTTTTTTTTTTGGAATGGTCTTAACTGTAGTTCAGACTGGTGTAGAATTCAGACTACTGGCCTTGAACTTATGAAATCCTCCTGCCTTAGACTCTCAAGTGCTTCGATCACCGGAGAGTTGCCTTAACACTGGGCAGCAAGTAGGGTCTTTAAGGACACAGAGGAATGCCACCGAGAGTTTCATTTTGCTTGCAGACCTGGAGTAACTGATTCCTGTGGTTACCTCAAGGCCCTGCTGTGGCAGTCTGTGCACATTGTATCTCTCTTCTGTTGCTTTACCAACTCAGCCCCCCAGTCCATGCCCGGCTCCCACGTTCCCATGGACGATGCTCATGCCACGGCTCTACAGAGCCTGCCTCACAGGGCTCTGGAATGGCAAGCTAGTTCCACCCTGAGGGCTGGGGTGGCTCATCTTCATTGTCATTCTGACTGGACTATTAGCCACCTAGGGGACACACTTCTGAACATGTCGGCGAATCTGTTTCCAGGCACCTTTAACTGAGATGGGAATGTGTATACTGAACAGGGGCAGTGACATCCTTTGGCCTTGTGACCTCGACTGAAAATGTAGGAGATAGCGAGCTGAAGAAGACGTTCATATTCCTCCACTTCCTGACTGCAGATGTCATGTGACCATGTCACGTGACCAGCTACTTTACACCTCTACTACCATAACCATGACGAACTCCACTGCCAAATTATTACCAGAAGAAACCCTTCCCTCTTTAAGTTCCTTTTGTCAGCTATTTTTGTCAGAACAATGAGAAAAGTAGGCAGTACAAGGCTTCGTGCTCTACAGTGACCATCTTGAAAGACTTCCTACCTGTTTCTTTGAGTCTGTGACAAATATCTAATGGTTAAAATAGATTCCCACGCTGAGGGTTTGGAGGCTCACTGTGCATGTGGTCTCAACTCCTGCTGCCTCTCACTTTCTTAGGGACATATTGCTGCTCACTCTCTCCTCTGTCCCTGCCCTGGGCCAGGCACAAAGATTTGGATTTCCTCAAATGTTGAGTCTGAGAGTCAGGCTTTGCATGGTAGAAAGGTCTACATTTGCCTATGAGGGTTCTTTGTTCATACCAGAATAGCATTAAACAGTAATCCCACCATGACAGGATAGGAAAAGACAGATGAGAAAAAGTGCAAGACTTTTTAAATGCTTTTAGGATCAGGCTTCTATGGATTTGTGTGTGTGTGTGTGTGTGTGTGTGTGTGTGTGTGTGTGTATGTGTGTGTGTGTTCCAGGCTCTGTAAATGTGCGGCCAATTCTAAGTCACTTGAAGATGTGCTTTCAAGCCTCTGCCAGCTCCAGACTGGACGTGTGCTTATCAACTCTACCTTACCCTTGAACAACAGAGCTGAAATTCAAGACATTCATCAAATGTTTCAGTAGGAGCATGGAGCAATTAGAATGGACGTTGGTCACAGAAGTGGTGTTGAGACTCCTCTTGTGAACATTATTGTTCTTTTTTTAATTGGATATTTTATTTGTTTACATTTCAAATGTTATCACTTTTTCTAGTTTCCCCTCTGCAAACCCCCATCCCATCTCCCCTTACCCTGCTTCTATGAAGGTATCCCCCAACCCACTCCTGCCTCACAGCCCTAACATTCCTCTACACTGACTGGGGCATCAAGCCTTCACAGGACTAAGGGCCTCCCACCCCCACTGATGCCAGATAAGGTCCCTACACCTCCTTCAGGGGTCCTAACTTCTCCATTGGGGACCCTGTGCTCAGTCTGATGGTTGGCTTCAAGCATCCACCTCTGTATTGGTTAGGATCTGGCAGAGCATCTCAGGAGACAGCTATAGGATCCTTCCTGTCAGCAAACACTTCTTGGTATCAGATGTAGTGTCTGGGTTTGTTCTTATAACTGTATGGGGGCCCCAAAGGAGAGTTCATCACAGCTGGGGCAGCAGCAGCCCACATGGAATCAGCTGCTACCTATGGACTGATACAGACATACTTGAGGATTATGGCAACCTAGAATATCAACTATGATGATGTGTTGTAGGCAAGGTGCTTAATAGTATTTCTCTGGTCCTACTTTCAACTGTCAAGAGGAGAGTATAATACAAAATCAAGCCCTCAGCTTCTGAGGTCAAAGCACACATTGCAACTAACACAATAATTGTGGGTGACTTCAACACTGCACTTTCCTCAATGGACCGATCAGGAAAACAGAAACTAAACAGGGACACAATGAAACTAATTGAAGCTTTGGACCAATTAGATTTAACAGATATATATATAGAACATTCTATTCTAAAGCAAAAGAATGTACCTTTTTCTCAGCACCTCATGGTACCTTCTCCAAGATCGGTCTATAAAAAGATATCAATGGAAAGTTTTTCTACAGGGAATGTTAAACAGTCCAACTATGTGGCACTATATTGTGCAAAAACTCCTAGAAATAATTCATAGGCAATTTCCTCAATCCATTATTTATCATTACATGGATATTTTGTTGGCTGATTCTAAAGCTGATACTTTAGTAAAAAACATTTAAGGAAACACAAAGAAGTCTGCCAGGCTGGTGGTTACAGATTGCTACTGAACAATACAAAGAGAAGATTCTATTAACTATTTGGATTAAAAAATAAGGCAGCAAAAAATTCAACCACAAAAGGTACAGATATGTAGACATCAGTTGCAAACTCTTAATGATTTTCAGAAACTAATGAGGAATATTAATTGGATACAGCCTACAATTAGATTAACTACTCATGAGCTAGGTAATTGGTTTCAAATATTACAAGGAGATTTGAACATAAAAAGTCCAAGACAGTTAACAGCTGAAGCAGAGAAGAGAGTTAACTCTGGTAGAACAGAGACTGTAAGATGCACATATGGAACACATAGATCCCAAACTAGATTGTATTTTGGTTATTTTCCTTTTAACTAATGCTTCTACTGGGCTCATTATGCAAAAGTGAGATACTATTATGAGAAGTTATTTCTTAGCACACAAACAAAGTAAAAAAATTAAAGGCTTACATATAAAAAGTTTCTGATGTAATCATAAAGGGTAGACTAAGACTATGTCAGTTGTCAGGAATGGACCTAGCAGAAATCATAGTACTTTATACTAATGCTGAAATTATATCGTTATGGGTAATAAATAAAGATTAGCAAAGAGCTTGTAGCAACTATTTGGGAGAAATTAATAGCAAATATTCTAAAAGCTAGCATCTTCAGTTTATAAAAATATCTAACTGGATTCTCCCACATATTGTAAAAAAAAAAAAAACACCAATTCTTGAAGCATCTACATTCTATACTGATGCAGATAAGTTGGGAATGTCAGGTTATAATTCAGACAAAATGAGCAAAGTAATTCAAAACCCATTTACTTGAGTTCAAAGATCAGAGCTGTAGGTGATCCTTATGATATTATTAGATTTTCCTAAATCTCTTATATTGACTCAATATGCAGAGCTGTTCTGCATATAGAAACTGGTGAATTTATTCCACATAATCCAGAATTAACCTTCTTATTTATACAGCTGCAAATAGACAATCAGAAATAGAAGTTATGGCTAGTTAAGAAGTCCTTTGACGGAGGCAGTGCAGCAGTGGCTGGTCCAGCTGAAGGGCCATCAGCAGTGGTACCAAGGCGACACAGGGTCCAGTTAGGCCCTGCGCCCACGACCACTGACCTTTGCTGGCCAGCCGGGCTGCAAGCACCTGCGGATTTACGGTGCCTTTCACTGCACAGAAGCCACATCAGAACTCTGCCTCCCACCAGTCACGAGAGACTCGCCTCCATCTTGGTTTCGGACTCCAGAGAGATCGGACAGACTGAGGTACACAAACATAACCCGAGGCCAACATCACAGGGGTCTAAGCCCGACGGGCATTGGCCTGCACCCAGGCCCTGGGCTGTTCGGGGGGCCATCGGGGTGCCAACCCAGGGAGGAGGATTTTTTGCCCGCGCCAGCGCGCGCGCCGCCATTTTGCCTACAGGACGCCAGATAGCTCTAGCAGGCAAAGCCATAACAGGCATAGCCTGAGGCTAACAAAGCAGGGGTCTAGGCCCCAACATGCCCTGGACTGACCCCAAGAACTGGGCGGCTTGGTGGGCTATATGTGTGTCAAACCGCCCAGGAGGTTGTTAGCCCAGCAGACTCTCCCTGCACTTTCAGGGAGCGCACACGCCGGCCATCCTGGCCACCTGACAGACCCAATTAACAGTCATAGCCTCAGGGGAACTTTGCTCGGACCTTGGCCTCCCAGGCTTTTACCTGGACCCAGGGCCTGAGCAGTCAGGCTAGCCTTGTGTGCACCAACCCGGTTGGGATATCGGCTGCCCAGCAGAGTGATCAGCACGCAGAAAAGGTCCTGGCAGCATACACCATCAGCACTCCCTGAAGGTGCAAACGGGCTCCATCTGGCTCACAGACACAATCTGTGGCAGAGCACACTAGAGTTGCAAGGGCACCCAAGAGGAAGACAGCACATCAGCAATCAGCTACAGGGGAAACCCAGCCATATAGTGTTGCAGTAATAGCCCCAGAGCCCCTCAGGAGGCCCAAACACCAGTCAGGGACAAGACCAACTAACTCCAGAGAACAAGATGGCAAAAGGCAAACGCAGGAACACTACTAACAGAAATCTAGGCAATATGGCAGCATCTGAACCAAACTCTCCAACATCAGCAAGTCCTGGTTATGCCAACACACCAGAGAAACAAGATTTGGATTTAAAATCACTGATCATGATGCTACTAGAAGAACACAAAAAGGACATAAATGAATCTCTTAAAGAAATACAAGGGAACATGAATAAGCTAGAAACCCATATAATGGAAACAGAAAAATCACTTAAAGAAATGCAGGAGAATAAGGCTCAAGAGATAGAAGCCAATAAAGAAGAAACGCAAAAAAACAAAACAAAACAAAACAAAAAAAAAAAAAACAAAAAACAAAAAAACCTTAAAGAAATGCAGGAGAACTTGAGTCAAGAGGCAGAAGTCATGAAAGAGGAAACACAAAAATCTCTTAAAGAATTACAGGAAAACACAAACAAAAAAATTATGGAACTGAGCAAAACCATCCTGGATCTAAAAACAGAAGTAGAAACAACTAAGAAATCACAAAGGGTGACAACATTGGAGATAGAAAACCTTGAGAAGAAATCAGGGGCCATAGATGCAAATATAAACAACAGAATACAAGAGATGGAAGAAAGAATTTCAGATGCCGAAGATACCATAGAAACCATTGACTCAACATTCAAAGAAAATGCAAAATGCAAAAAGCTTGTATCCCAGAACATCCAGGAAATCCAGGATACAATGAGAAGACCAAACCTAAGGATTATAGGTATAGATGAGAGTGAAGATTTACAACTGAAAGGGCCAGCAAATATCTTTAACAAAATTATGGAAGAAAACTTTCCCAACTTAAAGAGAGAGATACCTATGAATATACAAGAAGCCTACAGAACTCCAAACAGACTGGATCTGAGCAGAAATACCTCTCACCACATAATAATTAAAACCCCAAATGCACTAAACAAAGAAAGAATATTAAAGGCAGTAAGAGAGAAAGGCCAAGTAACATATAAAGGAAGACCTATCAGAATCACAGCAGACTTTTCACCTGAGACTATGAAGGCTAGAAGATCCTGGGCTGATCTCATGCAGACTCTAAGAGAACACAAATGCCAGCCAAAACTACTATATCCAGCAAAACTCTCAATCACCGTAGGAGAAACTAAGATATTCCATGACAAAACCAAGTTTACCCAATATCTATCCACAAACCCAGCCCTACAAAGGATAATAGGAGGAAAACACCAATACAAGGAGGGAAACTTCACCCTGGAAAAAGGAAGATAGTAACCTTTCATCAAACCCAAAAGAAGTTAACCAATCAAATTTAAAAAATAACGTCAAAAATGGCAGGAAGTAACAATCACTATTCCTTAATATCTCTTAGCATCAATGGACTCAATGCCCCAATAAAAAGACATAGACTAACTGACTGGATACGTAAACAGGACCCTACATTTTGCTCCTTACAGGAAACACACCTAAGGGTCAAAGACAAGCACTACCTTAGAGTAAAAGGCTGGAAGACAATTTTACAAGCAAATGGTCTCAGGAAACAAGCTGGAGTAGCCATTTTAATATCAGATAAAATTGACTTTCAACCCAAAGTCATCAAAAGAGACTCTGAGGGACACTTCTTGCTGGTCAAAGGAAAAATACAACAAGAAGAACTCTCAATCCTGAACATCTATGCTTCAAATGCAAGGGCACCCTCTTTCGTAAAAGAAACTTTATTAAAGCTCAAAGCACACATTGCACCTAACACAATAATTGTGGGTGATTTCAACAAAAATAAGTATTTTTAAAAGGTTATGTCATTGAGGAGTAGATCCTTTGGTGAAAGAGAGAGAAATAACCTCTGATGTGAGGGAAAAGGACACATGTCTGGAACAGCATGGAGAAAGCACAGCCAAGCCCCTGGGTCTGTGCATATCTGTGGTATTTTAAAACAAACCACTTCAGAAAGGCAGCTCAGGGAATGCAGCCGAGTGGCTGTTCACTGTGGACCTGCCAGTGACAGACTCTGTAGCTGAGTCTTCACTTTTGGCTTTTTTTTTTCTTTTCTGTTTCTTATATAATACTTCTGATTAGATTTAAAGTTTTTACCACGTGCCTAATTCATGGTTTTAGTAGAGTTATCCTAATGATGAGAGCTACCTCCAAGACTTCAATAGTTCTTACAAAAGAGACACAATCTGTCACAATCATAACACTGAGTCCTGCCGAGATTTGTAGGGCAGTCTTTTACTGTATATATGTTATGAATTGCTATTCTATTTAAACATATTTAAGGGGTGTATGAATGTATATGACCACACATGTGCTGCACAGCACACTGAATGGCTCAGTGATTAAATGAAGTTATGCAACTGAGCTAATTCTGAGTTACCATGCTCTTCCCATTTTCATATTTAGATTTGACTTTTAGCCTTGGCCTGACTCAACTCTACTGTGACTGAAGTCATGGCTCTGAGTCAACTGAGGACAAGAACAGAAAATACATAGAGTCAGAGATGTAGAGTTCATTAGCTTGTCTCTCTGCTCTTGGGAGAGATGCACAATTTCCTACCACAGTCATTGCTTTGGGAAATCATTTGAAATGTAAATAAATTATATCGAATAAAAAAAAAGTTGAGAAGAGTGAGGATTCACTTTGCTTGAATTCTTTGCTTGCTGGTAACTTTCTAATGGTTCATGGAAGATAACTTGGGCAAGACAGACATTTATCAGTACCACTCAGGCAACTTCAAAACCCATTTCAGACCTATGGGTTTGAGTTTTCATCATATATCAGGCTGACAGTGTTTGAGCTTATCATAGATACTTAGTTCATAGTACTTTTTGATGAGCCTTAAATGAATGATTCATGGTTAGTTTTAGGTTTTCTAGAGGGAATTCTGTGTCATGGGCCATAAAACTGGTTATCTTATAGGAATCTGGTGAGTTTTAGGAACCACCCCCAAAGCCCATTGCTTAAATAACTTATTACTCAACTTTTGTTTTGTTTCTGTTTTAGAGATTTTTTTTAATTATTAAACTAATACAATCTATTTTAAAATATACAACTCAGTATTAACATTATTTGAAGTCATCAAAATAATTTATAATACTTAAATGTCTCTTAAATATGCATGATACCTTCTGAAGTTAAAAGTAATACGCACTCAACCAGATTTTAAAATCTATCTGGAATATTAGACATGATAGAAATAGAAAAAATCTCTTATGAAGTCCTCTATGAAAGGAAATTGTAACAAGTTTCTGATTAGATAGAAACCATTCTATCTCTAAGGGAGAATGCACAGTGTAACTTGGCTTCATAGAGAATGAATTAGGTAGAGTTCTTTCTGTTTCTATTTTGTGGAATAGTTTGAAGAGTATTGGTATTAAGTCTTCTTTGAATGTCTGATATAATTCTGCACTAAAACCCTCTAGTCCTGGGCTTTTTTGACTGGGAGACTTTTAATGACTGCTTCTATTTCTTTAGGGGTTATGGGACTGTTTAGATGGTCTATCTGATCTTGATTAAATTTTGGTATTTTGTATCTGTCTAGAAAATTGTTCATATCATCCAGATTTTCCAATTTTGTTGAATATAGGCTTTTGTAATAGGATCTGATGAGTTTTTGAATTTTCTCAGTTTCTGTTGTTATGTCTCCCTTTTCATTTCTGTTTTGTTAATTTGGATACTGTCTCAGTGTCCTCTGGTTAGTCTGGCTAAGGGTTTATCTATCTTCTCGATTTTCTCAAAGAACCAGCTTCTAGTTTTGTTGATTCTTAGTATAGTTCTTTTTGTTTGTACTTGGTTGATTTCAGGCCCGAGGTTGATTATTTCCTGCTGTCTACTCCTCTTGGGTGTATTTGCTTCTTTTTGTTCAAGCACTTTCCCATGTGCTGTCAAGCTGCTAGTGTATGCACCCTCCAGTGCCTTTTTGGAGGCACTCAGAGCTGTGAGTTTTCCTCTTAGCACTGCTTTCATTGTATGCCTTAAGATTGGGTATGTTGTGCCTTCATTTTCATTAAATTTTGAGGTCTTTAATTTCTTTCTTATTTCTTCCTTGACCAAGTTATCCTTGAGTGGGGCATTGTTCAGCTTCCATGTGTATGTGGGCTTTCTGTTGTTTTTATTACTATTGAAGATCAGCCTTAATCCATGGTGATCTGATAGGATGCATGGGATTATTTCAATCTTCTTGCATCTGTTGAGGGCGGTTTTGTGACCAATTATATGGTAAATTTTGGAAAAGGTATATCGAGATGCTAAGAAGGTATAGTCTTTTGTTTTAGGATGAAATGTTCTATAGATATCTATTAAATCTCAATGTGTCTCTGCTTAGTTTGTTTTTCCATGATCTGTCCATTGATGAGAGTGGCATGTTGAAGTCTTTCACTATTATTGTGTGAGATGCAATGTCTGCTTTGAGTTTTAGTTAAATTTCTTTTATGAATGTCGGTGCCTTTGAATTTGGAGCATAGATGTTCAGAATTGAGAGTTCTTGTTAGGTTTTTCCTTTGATGAGAATGAAGTGTCCTTTATCTTTTTTGATGACTTTTGGTTTGATTTTATTTGATGTTAGAATGTCTACTCCATTCTTAGGACCATTTGCTTGGAAAATTGTTTCCAGCCCTTTACTCTGAGGTAGTGTTTGTCTTTGACACTGAGGTACGTTTCCTGTAATTAGCAAAATTCTGGGTCCTGTTTATGTATCTAGTCTGTCATTCTATGTCTTTTTATCAAGGAATTGAGCCCATTGATGTTAAGAGATATTAAGGGATAGTGATTGTTGCTTCCTGTTATGTTTTATGTTATTTTTATGTTTGTGTGACTATCTTATTTTGTATTTGTTGAAAGAAGATTACTTTCTTGCTTTTTCTAGAGTGTAGTTTTCCTCATTGTGTTGGTGTTTTCCATCTATTATCCTTTGTAGGGCTGGATTTGTGGAGAGATATTTTGTAAATTTGTTTTTGTCATGGAATATGTTGGTTTCTCCATCTATGTTAATTGAGAATTTTGCTGGGTATAGTAACCTGGGCTGGCATTTGTGTTCTCTTAGGGTCTGTATAACACACCCAGGATCTTCTAGATTTCATAGTCTGTGGTGAGAAGTCTGGTGTAATTTTGATAGGTCTGCCTTTATATGTTACTTGACCTTTTTCCCTTACTGCTTTTAATATTCTTTCTTTGTTTTGTGCATTTGGCATTTTGACTATTATGTGACAGGAGGAATTTATTTTCTGGCCCAATCTATTTGGAGTTCTGTGGGCTTTTTGTATGTTTATGGGCATCTCTTTCTTTAAATTAGGGAAGTTTTCTTCTATAATTTTTTAAGATATTTACTGGCCCCTTAAGTTGGGAATCTTCACTCTCTTCTATCCTTATTATCTTTAGGTTTGGTCTTCTTATTGTGTTCTGGATTTCCTGGATGTTTTGGGTTAGGAGCTTTTTGTTTTTTGCATTTTCTTTGACTGTTGTTTCAATGTTTTCTATGGTATCTTCTGCACCTGAGATTCTCTCTTCTATCTTCTTGTATTCTGTTGTTGATGCTTGTATCTATGACCCTGATCTCTTTCCTAGGTTTTCTATCTCTGGTTGTCTCACTTTGTGATTTCTTTATTGTTTCTAGTTTCATTTTTAGATCCTCAATGGTTTTGTTCAATTCCTTCACCTGTTTGTGTTTTCCTGTAATTCTTTAAGGGATTTTTCTTTTTTTTTGGTGTTTAAGTTCTTTAAGGACTTCTAGCTGTTTACTTGTTTTCTCTTGTATTATTTTAAGGGAGTTATTTATGTCCTTCTAAAAGTCTTCTATCATCATCATGAGATGCTGGTGTGTTGGGGTATTCAGGGCTTGCTGTGATAGGAGAACTGGGTTCTGATGATGCCAAGTAGCCTTGGTTTCTGTTGCTTATGTTCTTGCCCTTGCCTCTCGCTATCTGGTTGTCTCTGGTGTTAGCTGGTCTTGCTGTCTCTGACTGTGGCTTATCAGTCTTGCAAGCCTGTGTGTCAGTACTCCTGGGAAATCAGTTCTCTCTGGGAGAAAT
The DNA here is from genome assembly GCF_947179515.1 of Apodemus sylvaticus. NCBI lineage: Eukaryota > Metazoa > Chordata > Mammalia > Rodentia > Muridae > Apodemus > Apodemus sylvaticus. The sequence continues at coordinate 41,662,217 of NC_067485.1, read as the reverse complement.
TTGGGTATGGAGAGCTGTGGCACAGGCTCAGCTGTGGGATGCAGAAAGAAATGGGAAGAATCCTGTCTCTGGCTATTCCTTGGTGCTTGTGTCCTAATGGTTCTGGGCAGGTCACTTTTGGGCCAGCAATTTGAGCTGAACTTGTGGTCTTACCTGTGCTCACAGGTGTGTCGGCACTCCTGGGAGACTAACTCTCTCCCCACAGTATTTGGGTATGGAGTGCTATAGCACAGGATCAACACCCAGTGCAGATGGAAACCCTCTGTTTCATTTCTGAAATACTCCAAAGTGCATTAATATTTAGCTATCCTCCCTGGTGGATGTTCCACGAGTTGAGAATTCTTTGTATCTATTGTCAAATATGGGACCCAAGAACATTGAAGAGAGTGGAGATCATGAGTGTGATTCAAGAAGAGCCTCAGTGTCAAAAATCATCAACTTTCCCCTCCCCTTTAAGGGAAAACACAAACATCATCCACACCAATGCTAGCACACTGACACTGCTCTCTAAAATTCACCAGGAACTCACAAAGCTTCTGGTGTCTCTGATTGTTGGAGAACAGTCACTAAAGCTTTATTTCATTCTGAATTCTACATTATACCATAAGCAGATAGCTTAATGAATAGATTGTTTGATTTCTTGGGAGGGTTATGGAAGTCTATTTTTTGAATTTAAAGTGACTAACACATGACTGCTTCTTGTTCTCAGAGAGTCATGGCTCCAGACTCAGCAGTTGTATATCCAATCTCTCAAAAAAAGCCCCCAAAACCAAACCAAAAACATACAAACAAAAAAAACCCCAAATATCAAACTTTAGATGAAGCCCAAGATTTTTTTAGATTCTCAATTGCTGCCATGGAGACTAATATGATGCATAAACTAGGTGAGATTTTTGTTGTTTAATTTAACAGATATCCAAATACTCAGGTTAGAACAACCTCTACTGAAATATCCAGACAACAAAAATATAAAACTATTTCATAAACAATAGCAATTTAATTAGATTTTATGTCTTTCCACTCTTTGGAAATAGTTCAGAGTCATGGAATACTGAAGTTCAGTGGGGCCACATTTGAAAGGAAAGGTAGTCACTGATGCTAACAGAGCCCTGCAAGATTCCATCACTGGTCAGAGCCTAAATTGAAGACCCACGACTCCTGATTCATAGTCCAGTTCTGTTTCCACTGCTTCCTGGTGTGCAGTCTGATTCATTTGTGCCACGCTGAAGGAGGAAGGGGTGTCATTAGTCATCTTTTGCTCAAGGTCCACTCAAGCCGATACAATAAAAACAGAACAAAGGAGTTATATGTCATTATTATGGTACCCATGTGACCACCAAGGCCATGAGAAATGAGGCATAGCAGGAACATTTCTTCTAACAGGAAACAGAAAAAAATGAAAGAACAATTTGATTCACCCAAGTTAGAAGTCAAACTGCTACCCTGACTTATAAAAGTGGATTACACATGGGAAGGGCTTACTTGTGGGGGGTTCTTCTGATTTCATAGACCCATGGACTATAAAATGGAAAAGGAAGAGTGCTGTTTTGTATGCTTTAAAAACTGTCAAAACACTCAGCAAAAAATAGTGAAATATCTGTATGTTCAGGTTGATGAGGTTGGTTCAGATTTGTAACTACCACCATACTTTTTGTCAGATGGTTTAGAACGCGGACTTAAGGCCACATTTGCAGTATACAAAGGTCCTACAGATGCTCAGGCAACTGTGAGTCAAAGTCCTCCTGCTGGGTGCTACCTAGAGCCTTGGCACTAAAGGGACTGTTAAGGTCCTGCCCATCTTCATTTTCAGGTCAGTTGTCTTTAGCTTTGGTCTCAAGAGGTTCACTAACATTGAGATTCATTCCTTTGGCCTAGGTGTGGTGTTCTTTCATATCCTCAAAGTAGCTTCCTGAGGCTAGAGAGATGGCTCAGCAGTTAAGAGTATTCACTTTTATATATGACCCAAGTCCCGTTCCCCGAATCCATGTTGGGTGACTCACAACTGGCTGTGACTCCAACTCCAGAGAATCTGATGTTCTCTTCTGGATTCTGCAGCCCCTAACATGCACATGGCAAACACATAGACACAAAAATAAAAATATTAAAAATGATTTCCTCTTATATCTAATTACTTCCTTGAACTAATGTCCTTTTCTTCCTTCCTTCCTTCCTTCCTTCCTTCCTTCCTTCCTTCCTTCCTTCCTTCCTTCCTTCCTTCCTTCCTCTCTCCCTCTCCCTCTCCCCCCTCCCCCCCCCTCTCTCTCTCTCTCTCTCTCTGTCTTGCTTACTTGCTTGCTTTTTGACAGGCTCTCACTTTGTAACCTTGGCTGGCATGGAACTCATTTTGTAGACCCAGGCTGAACTTGAACTCACAGAGAAGCCTTTTCCACCAAAGTGTTGGGATTAAGAGAGTGTACTAACATAATTAGCTCGAAAATGACATCTATCTATCTATCTATCTACCTATCCTCTCTCTCTCTCTCTCTCTCTCTCTCTCTCTCTCTCTCTCTCTCTGTATCTATCTGTCCGTCTATAATATTTTGTGTTCATGATGTGGAGATCAGAGAATAACTCTAGGGAGCCAGTTCAATTCTTCCACCATGTGGTTCCCAGGGATCAAACTATGATTGCCCGGCTTGTCGCCAGCACCTTTACCTACTGAGCCATCTCAGTGGCCCTTGTTATCTTATACTGGCTCTCTTCTTCCTGCTTACCTCCCACATTGGTAGACTTCAACTTAATTCCAAACAACACTGTCTAGAAAACAGATTTCTGAAGGAAAAGAATAAGGATTAAAATGTTAAGTTCTCAGCTTATCCTATACGACAAGAATAAGGCAAGTGACATGGAATATTTACATAACATTTCTAAAGCAACAGAGACCCAAAGTAAGGATGATACTGAGCAGACACTGAATTCTAAGGAGGTATTCCAACTCCTGAACATGCTGTGCATTTTTGCTGAACAAGAGAAAGAATGTGATTAAAGTAAGACATGCCTCACTACAAAGTGACTGCTGTCACTTGCATCCTTGCTTTCTTCAGGTTTCCAATGTGCCCCTTGCCTGTTATAGACTCTCGATACCCCAAGATCATTTTATGTGGGAGATATTTCCTAAATTGCTCTAACCACCACCATAGGTGTCATGTGCTATGAAGGCTATGTCATGTGTCTTTTCATTTTGTTTCTTTAAGGCTGAAATGGTCCAGAATAAGCCTGTAATGAGCTATTTTGAAAAGTCATTGATGATATTAAGCATGTGTTATAGAAAATACAGTTAGGAAGAACAGTAAATAAACTATGAACATTGATATATACTATATATAACATCAAAGAATGACAAAGGTTATTATAAAATCACTATCATTCTTGATAAGTATTTTGAGTATTCCCAATGTGAGAATAATTTTCTTGAGATTGCAGTAGATGATAGCGTTTATATGAAAGGTTAAACTGACTTCAGATTATACTGAAGAATTCTTGGTTAGGGGCTGGAGAGATGGACCTGCCATTAAGAATACTGGTTTCTCTACCAGAGAAGCAAGAGCTTGATTTCCACCCACACATGACTCACAACTGTCTGTGACCCAAATCCTGGGAATCAGATGTTCTGGTTTACCCCCCATGGCCACCAGGCATGCATGTGGTATACAAACCATTCAGGCAAAACACCCACATACATAAAGTCATAAAAAATTGAAATGAAATAATTCTTGGCTCTGTGTTTTGAAGCTGCTCATGAGGACATTGATACTCAGGTGTTAAGGCTTACCACTCATTAACAACCCTACCCTGAGTCAGCTCTCTCTGGAGAAGGGAGGAAGCTGGGTTTTGCTGAAGATGTAGGTGGAAGTTCATGCTTAGGGGAAGAATGGGGGAAGCAAAGTGGCTGTGATTCTCAGATCTTTGGATTTTTGCTTCACGGTGTTGGGATTTTGAGGATGGCAGACTTAGATGAGGAAGGCAGGAAAATGAGGTAATAAGCCCTTCTTTCCCATTGAATTGATTTTTAAATACCAAAGATGTTCAGCCAAGAATTTGACAATAACATTCTGGAAATGTTTGCAATGTCTGCAACTCCCAAGCTATTGTGCTGGTATTAACCCACACAGTTGGAACAAGAAATGTACTTTAAACACAATGAACAAGTTGAGCTAAATAACTCTGCACTGCATCTAGTCTATGCCAAAGAAGTTCAAGTGAATGACCAGGTCCACTCTTGACCTTCAAGTAATTGGCAATAAGCTAAGATTTCACTCTCCAGAATCCTGGGTTCTTGTTATTAAGTGGAGTAAGGAAGACTTAGAGAATTATCACAGTCTTTCTGGAACATTGGGATGGATGCTGACTAATCTATAATCCCAAGAATTATTTTTCCTGGAAATGTGAATGCTTTATGCAAGAAGAACTTAAGGGGTCCAATAAACATAGTGAAAAATATCAGATCAGTGGTTTCCAAATTAGTTGTGTGTCCTCCTTCCCCCCTTAATTGTACATAGTGAGAGTTTAAACTCCTTGTTGCACATGGCATGGGATTACAGTTGGGTGGCTTATAATCACAGAAATTAATTTTCTTATAAATCTGGATGTTAGAATGTTGGTACATGTTGATGGTGAGATACCTTTCCCTCATGCCTTGCTTCTTCCTTATCTCCTGGTGAAGGCTAGAAACCCTTAGCTTGTTGGTCGTAGTAATCTCTTTCCATGATTTAGGTCTCTTCTCTGTGTATCTGTCTTCTTTTAAGGTTATCAATGTGATGGGTATTCTGGGTTGTCAGCTTAATTTTTAGTTATTTCTGGATGTAATTAAGTTAAAAACCAAGAACAGATCACTAAAAATCCAAGTAACTGGGCACAACTGTGAGGTATTTTGATTGGATCATGTGAAGTCTAAGACCTACCCTCAATCTGGAACATACCTTCTCATGGCAGCCTGTATAATGGATGTGAAAGAAAGAAGTTTCTGTAAGGCAAAGAGCACTGTCAAAAGGACAAAACGGCAGCCAACAAATTGGGAAAAGATCTTCATCAACCCTACATCCGATAGAGGGCTAATATCCAATATATGCAAAGAACTCAAGAAGTTAGACCCCAGGGAACCAAATAACCCTATTAAAAATGGGGTACGGACACAAACAAAGAATTTTTGCCTGAAGAAATTCGGATGGCCGAGAAGCACCTTAAGAAATGCTCAACATCAGTAGCCATTAGGGAAATGCAAATCAAAACAACCCTGAGATTTCACCTTACACCAGTCAGAATGGCTAAGGTTAAAAACTCAGGAGACAGCAGGTGTTGGTGAGGATTTGGAGAAAGAGGAACACTCCTTCACTGCTGGTGGGGTTGTAAGATGGTACAACCACTCTGGAAATCAGTCTGGCGGTTCCTAAGAAAACTGGACATGACACTTCCGGAGGACCCTGCTATACCTCTCCTGGGCATATACCCAGAGGATTCCCCAGCATGCAATAAGGACACATGCTCCATTTTGTTCGTAGCAGCCTTATTTATAATAGCCAGAAGCTGGAAAGAACCCAGATATCCCTCAATGGAGGAATGGATACAGAAAATGTGGTATATATACACAATGGAGTACTATTCAGCAATTAAAAACAATGAATTCATGAATTTTTTAGGCAAATGGATGGAACTGGAAATTATCATCCTAATCAAGGTAACACAACCACAAAAGAATACACATGGAATGCAATCATTGATAAGTGGATATTAATTAGCCCTGAAGCTCTGAATACTGAAGATACAATTAGCATATCAAATGATTCCCATGAAGAAGGAAGAAGAGGGCCCTAATCCTGGAAAGGCTTGATCCAGCATTGTAGGGGAGTACCAGGACAGAGAAAAGGGAGGGGGAAAGATAGGAGAATGGATGGAGAGAAGAGGACTTATGGGACATATGGGGGGGGATGGGAAATGGGAAAGCTTTTAGAATGTAAACAAAGAATATAGAAAATAAATAAAAAAAAAAGAAGTTTTGCACTTTGCCTGCTTGCCTACATTCTTATGGGCAAGTTCTTTCCTTCACTGGCATTAGAGCTTACTTCTTTAGGATTCTAATGAATGCTGAAGACCAATAAAAACATCAAGCCTCATGGAGAAAACAACCATTGGATTCTTGGACTTTCTGTTGGGAGACAGAAATTGTTGAACTAGTTGAACCATAGCCTGTAAGTCACACAAATAAATCCTGTGTATGTGTTTATGTATGTATATATGTATGTATGTATGTATGTATGTATGTATATATTAACACAGGGACACACACACACACACACACAGCAGTACAGGGCCATGAACAATATCTATCTATCTATCTATCTATCTATCTATCTATCTATCTATCTATCTATCTATCAGTTCTGTTCCTGACACAATCCCGATTAACTCAACCAGCAATGGTAGAACAGGACCTGCCCTAGTTGACTTAATGTAAGATAAGGTCATAGTAACAGACCCTGTGAGTTAGGAGTATAATGTATCTTTTTACAAGTCACAATCCAAGTCATAATAATAATTATTATATTTTGTCAGTGTTTAAAAAATCTGATATTAATAGCTATCTATTTCATAATTAAAATAGTCACTAAAGTTATAATTTTATGTGATTATGCTCGACTTGATGACAGTATGGAGAAATGTGCATGTTTAAATTGTATAACAGTGTATGTATTAATCAATGATCTCCTTGGCAGCATAATTTTATATTCCAATTAAAGAGGCAGTAATTAACTGTGCTAGGAGGCAATGCCCACACTATTGGGCAAATAAAGTTTTATTTAGCAAATCAGTTGGGCTCTGGGATAGTGCCATCTGTATAGAAGTTTTAGGGTTTTAGGGAAAGAAAGCAGAGTTAATGTTATACAAGCAGTAAGCAGGGTCAACAATCCCCTCCTAGTTGTGACAGCTATATCCTGAGAGACCCGGGGTCTGAGCACGTGACTGCTATGGTAGCACTTCCAGCTGGCAGGTGAAGGCTCTCCTGTACTCTATACTGCCTCCCTTCTATGAGCCTCAGTGTCCAGATCACACTCTTTAGACTTTTGTGAATGAGGAACAAGGAAATGGAGGGCTATCTTTCCTGTGGTCTTATATTAGTTACCTTTCTTTTGCTGTGATAAAACATCGTGACCAAGGCAAATTGATAGAAGAAAAGTTCATTTGGACTTAGAGTTCCAAAGTATTAGAGTCAATGGTGACGCAATAGAGGTATGGTACCAAGAACAGGAGCAGGAGCTGTGAGATCACGTGTTGAACTGCAAGTGGGAAGGAGAGAGAGTGGCACAAGACTTTTAAACCTCAACACCTACCCAAGTAACATGCCTCCTCCAGCAGAGCCAAACTTCCTGAACCTACCCAAGGAATGTCTCCAATCGGGGACTAAGTATTCAAATGCCCAAAACTACAGGGGATATCTTCGTAACACCAATGAAGGTCACCTCTGCTACAGTGTGGCATGACTTTTGCTATGGAATTATGAACAAATACATCTTTACCCATGATAGGGCACTGGCAACAGAGAACAATCTCAACCAAGTTTAGCTTGATGTACCTTCTATGGGGTCTGTTTAAATCCAACATAATCCATGCTCAAACATCAGGTAAATGCATATAACAAAAGTGTATTGTAATCAAGCCTCGATTGATTGGTCAGGGCCATAGAACAGACCCTGGAGCTGAATTGTGTCCATCAAGGGAAATTGTACAGCATGTGTAGCTGATGAGGCTGCAAAGTGAGTTGGAACAAGGTGCACTGTAGCATTGTCTAGTCCTATTTTGACACAAGTGATTGGGCAAAGGAGTCTCCATTGTGGTTTTGCCTGGACTTGGGCCAGTTGGTCACAGGAAATGAATAAACATTGGTGATTAGGCCTTATCCTGGCCTCCTGGTTTCAAGGTCTTTGACTCAGAGCCTTGGTGGTCAGGCCTCATCCTGGACATTTGGTCAATAACTCAAAATGATGAGGCAACAAAGGAGCGTGCCAGCTGCACATAGATCACTAAGGCATGACAGGCAAGCCTTTTACAGCTCATGGATCTTAGTTTAGACAACAGGCAACTCCTTTCTTCACATTCTTTTGCAATTTATGGTTAATAGACAAACAAGAAACATCAGGAGAAACAAGATAAGAGTTGGTTCTATAAACACCAACCTTGCCAGTAGGATGGAGACATTGTCCCTGAGATGGCTGGATTTAGACAAATGTCTCTTTATATACCAATAAGTTTATTGTGGTTACTTACATCATTGATTCAAAGCCAACTACAGCACCAAAAAGTCACTTCATAATGCAATGGGTGATTCCTAGGGATCCATTACTATTCAGCAGGCACCTCTGGTGAAGAATTTCTCCTCAGCAGTGGTTTACTCCTTTTACAACCCTCGGGAAGACTTTGTGAATCAGTGTAAATTTCTGAGCTTCTGAGACTTCCATGTTTTATAAGCTTCCTGAGATTTACTAGTCTCTGACTCCTCCAAGAGGGAATGTTTGAATTTGCAGGAAAGATACACAATATTCTCAGGATGGCCTGCAAGCTCCTAGAGTTCTCTATGCTCTTGGACTTGATACTTAGACCCTAAAGATCCTGAGCTTATCATATAGGTCATTAGAAATGTGTCTAACTTCTGACCAACACCTCTACCTGCAATCTCAGATCAGTACACACTGATCCTCACCCCATGGCTTTGTCTGCTTCCCCAGAGGCTTGCTCTAACCCAGGTCACACAGGAGAGACACCCATGCCCAAAACACACCCTTGCAAGCCCAGCAGCCTTGAACTCTGCCCTGTCTTATTGTAGCTGTATCTTCCTTCTGCCCCATACCTCTCTTTGCAATCAAGGATCTGTTACCCACACCCCAACCCACAGCTCCGCCTGCCTTATTGGAGGCCTGTAGCCGTTTGAAACAACAGTCCCAGAGGCTTATACTCTCAGGGACTACCAGACCAGCCAATACCAGAAGCATCCTGATGGCAAAAGGCAAGCACAAGAACATAATCAGTGGAAGCTAGTACAATATGGCACCATCAGAATCGAGCTCTCCTACTACAGCAAACCCTGAAGAGCAAAACTGTGACTTAAAATCTTATATCATGAAGATGATAAAGGCCTTTCAGGAGGATATAATAAATCCCTTAAAGAAATGCAGGAAAGCACAATCAAAGAGGTAGAAGCCCTTAAAGAGGACACAAACAAATTCCTTAAAGAAATACAGGAAAATACAACCAAAATGGGAAAAGAAATAAGTAAAACAGTCCAAGACTTAAAAAACAGAAGTAGATACAATAAAGAAACACAAATGGAGGCATCTCTGGAGATGGAAAACCTAGGAAGGAGAACAGACACTACACACACAAGCACTACAAACAGAACACAAGGGATGAAAGAGGAAATCTCAGACGTAGGAGATGCCATAGAAGAAACTGATACATCAGTCAAAGAAAAAGGCAAAACATTAAAAGTTTCTAATTCAAATCATCCAGGAAATTTGGGATACTATGAAAAGACTAAACCTAAGAATAATAGGAATAGAAGAGGGTGAAAATTCCCAATTCAAGGGGCCAGAAAATAAATTCAACAAAAGCATAGAGGAAAACTTCCCTAACCTAACAAATGAGATGGCTATAAATGACTAAGAAGTTTACATAATTCTACATAGTAATCAAAACACAAAATATACAGAACAAAGAAATAATATTAAAAGCTGCAAGGGGAAAAGGTCAAGTAACATATAAAGGTAGACCTATCAAAATTACACCTGTCTTCTCAACAGACTCTAAAAGCCAGAAGATCCTGGACACTGGTCTTGAACACACCAAGAGACCACAAATCCCAGACAAGATTACTATATTCATTGAAACGTTCAATTAGCATAGATTGGGAAACCAAGACATTCCATGAAAAACTAAATTTAAGCAATATATTTCTACTAATTCAGCCCTACAAAGGTTATTAAAAGCAAAACTCAAACAAAAGGAGGATAACCACACCCAAGAAAACACAAGAAATTAATCATTAAACAGCAAAACAAAAAAGAAGAGAATCTCTCTCTTTCTCTATCTTTCTCTTTCTCTTACACACACACACACACACACACACGTATGCATGCATGTACACACACACACACAGTTTTAAAACCAACAGCAGAATAGCAGAAACTATCAATTATTGGTTATTAATATCTCTCAATATTAATGGACTCAATTCACCAATAAAAAGATATAGGTTGACAGACTGGATACCTAAACAGGATCCATCGTTCTGTTGCATACAAAAAATATACCTCAGCAGCAAAGACAGACACTCAAAGTAAAAGTCTGGGAAAAGGTTTTCCAAGCAAAAAGACCCAACAAACAAGCTAGAGTAGCCATCCTAATATCTAATAAAATAGACATTCAACCAAAAGTAATCAAAAGAGTTGGAGAAGGACACTTCATACTCATCAAAGGAAAAGTCCACAAAGATGACGTCTCAATTCTGAACATCTAGGCCTCAAATGTAAGGGCACCCACATTTGAAAAAGAAACATTACTAAAGCTCAAATCAAATGCTGAACTCCACACAATAATACTGAGGTTCAACAGCCCACTCTCACCAATGGACAGGTCATCAAAACAAAAAAGAAAGAGAGAAACAACAAAACTAACTGATGTTATGAACCAAATGGGTCTAACAGATATCTGAAGGACTTTTCACCCACAAACAAAAGAATATACCTTTTCCTAGTACCAGACAGAACCTTCTCCATAATTGACCATATAATTGGGCACAAAGCAGACCTTAGCAGAAAATAACCCTATGCATTTTATGAGGTTACCATGAACTAAGGCTGGACTTCAACAACAGAAAGCCAATGTACTAATGGGAACTGAACAACTCTACTCAATGATTACTTTGTCAGGGAAGAAATAACGAAAGAAATTAAAAACTTTATAGAATTCAATGAAAATGAAGAAACAACATATCCAAACTTATGGGACACAAGGAAAGCAGTGCTAAGAGAAGAATTCATAGCACTAAGTGCCTTCAAATAGAAATTGGAGATATCTCATACTAGCAGCGTAACAGCACACCTGAGAGCTCTAGAACAGTCAGAAATAAACACACCCAAAAGGAGTAGATGACAGAAAATAGTCAAACTGAGGGCTGAAATCAATCAATTAGAAACAACGAGAACAATACAAAGAATCAACAAAACCGAGAGCTGGTTCTTTGAGAAAATCAACCAGATGGATGAATCCTTAGGAAAACTAACTAAAAGGCACAAAGATGGTATCCAAATTAATAAAATCAGAAGTGAAAAGAGAGAGAGAAAATAACAGAAACTGAGAAATTAAAAAGAAAAACATCAGGTCTTACTTCAAAACCCCATACTTCACAAAACTGGAAAATTTAAATGAAATGGATTATTTTCTGGATAGATACCACTTACCAAAATTAAATCAAGATTAGATAAACTATGTAAACAGCCCTATGACCTCTAAGAAAGTAGAAGCAAACCTAAACGACCAGGGCTGGATGAGTTTAGTGTAGAATTTTGCCAGACTTTCAGTGAAGAGCTAATACAAATACTCCTCAAACTATTCTACAAAATGGAAAAACAAGGAATAGTACTTAATTTATTTTTTGAAGCCATAGCCACCCTGATACATAAACCACACAAAGACTCAAAAAAGAAAGCGAATTGCAGACCAATTATACATATGACCATCAATGTAAAAATAATGAAATTCTTGCAAACTAAAGCAAAGAACACATCAAAAGCATCATTCAGCATGATCAAGTAAATTTCACAGGGTTGCAGAGATGGTTCAGTATACAAAAACCCACCAATGTAATCCACTATTAAAAAAAACTGAAAGAAAAAAAATCACATGATCATCTCATTGTATGCTGAATAAGCCTTTGATAAAAATCCAACATCCCTTCATGTTAAAAGTTGGGGAAGTCAGTAATAAAACCAATATACACCAAGCCAATAGCAAACAACATATTACATGGATCAAAACTCAAAGTAATCCCAGTAAATCAGAGACAAGACAAGGCTGCCCATTCTCTCCAAATCTATTCAATATAGTACTTAAAGTTCCAACTATAACAATAGACAGCAAACGCCGATCAAAGGATACAAATTGGAAAGGAGGGAGTCAAGGTATCACTATTTGTGGATGATATGATAGTATACATAAGGGACCCTTAAAATTCTACCAGAAAACTCCTGTAGCTGATAAATGACTTCAACAAAGTTGTCAGATATAAAATTAACTCAAGAAATCAGTAGCCCTTCTTTATACAAATGATAAATGGGCTGAAGAAGAAATCAGGAAAGCAACACCCTTCCCAATAGCCAAAGATAACATAAAATACCTTAGTGTAACTCTAACTAAGCAAGTGAAGGATCTATATGAAAAGAACTTCAAGTTTCTGAAAAAGAAACTGATGTAAAGATCTCCCATGCACACGGATTGGTAGGATTAACATGGTGAAAATGGTCATTTTACCAAAAGCAATTTACAGATTCAGTGCAATTCCTATCAAAATTTCAATACATTTTTTACAGACCTTGAAAGAAAAATTCTCAACTTCATATGGAAAAACAAAAAAATCCATAACAGTTAAAATAATCCTAGACAATAAAAGAACTTCTGGAGGTATCATCATCCCTGATCTCAAGCTATTCTACAATGCAATAGTAATAAGAACTGCATAGTATTGGTATAGAAACATACTGGTTGATCAGTAGAATCAAATTGAAGATCCAGAAATAAACCTATAAACCTGTGGGCACTTGATTTTTGACAAAAATACATATAATAGAAAAAAGGAAGCATTTTTGGCAAATGGTGCTGGTCTAACTGGATATATCTGTGTGAAAAAAATGCAAATAGATCCATTTATATCACCCTGCACAAAACTCAAGTCCAAGTGGCTCAAGGATCTCAACATAAAACCAGATACACTAAATTCAATAGAAAACAATGTGGGAAATAACCTTGAATGCACGGGTACAGGAGAAAATTTCCTCAACAGAACATCAGTGGCCCAGGCTTTAAGATCAACAATTGATAAATGGGACCTCACGAAACTTAAAAATTTCTGTAAGGCAAAGAACACTATCAATAGGACAAAATGACAACCTCCAAATTGGGAAAAGATCTTCACTAACCCTACATCCAACACGGGGCCAATATCCAAAATATGTAAAGAACTCAACAGATTAGACTCCAACAAACCAAATAAACAAATTAAAAATGAGTTACAGAGCTAAATAGAGAATTCTCAACATAGGAATCTCTAATGTCTGAGGAGCACATAAAGAAATGTTCGGCATCCTTAGTTATCAGGGAAATGCAAATCAAAACACAAACCGAGATTCCATCTTTTACCAATCAGATGATGTAAGGGCCAGACTGGGAGTGGGGGACATGTTTGGGATGTAAATAAATAATTAACTATTTTTTTAAAATATGTGCTTATATGCTTATTTCAGCTTGTGAACTCTTCAAAGTTCATAAATGCGCCATAGTTTGTTTTCATTGGTTTCCCTACATCTGCCATTTGGGACCATGTTGTGCATATATTGTAGAAGTAACATCTGTAACATCTGCAGCCCCTATTGGTTGGCATCTTGTTGTCAAAGGTCTTTCCTAATCAGTCTTTGATTTCCCATTTAAATTATTTCCTCCACATGGCAAATGAAGTTTCTCTTCGCTGCCTGCTCACTCCATTCTTGGAGGGACGGTGGGATAAGAACCTGAGATAGAGCCAACTATCTCATGATACAGCTCTAAGATGAGCCACTGCGATTCCTTCACTGCCACAGAGGACTAGACTCCCAAAATATGGGCCATAACAAATTCTTTCTTCCTCAAGTCTCTTCTTGTCAGATATGTGGTCAGTCCTACAGATCAGAAAAATAATGAAAACAGTTTTTCTTTTGTCTCTCATGCCCTCCAATGACACTTCTTAAGATCTTGTTGTGAGGGGAGCTGAAGAGATGGCTCGGTGGGGAAAGAAATCAAAACCCAACAAAACCAAAAAGACATTTTCTGCTCTTGCAGAAGACTGTTGTTTGGTTCTTAGTATCTATATTGGTAACTAACAACTTCCTGTAACTCCTGCTTCAGGGGAAAAGACTGCCCTTTACTGTCCTCTAGAAGCAACTCTACAAATGTGCAATGTTCTCACACAGATGTACTCATGAATAAAATGAAATGAAATAAATCTTAAAGATTGCATATCAGTTTTTTTTTTCAGTGAAAAAAAAATGTTTGGCCCAGTTCACCCTGCAGGTGCTTCAGGAGAAGTCTGGCTAAGTTCTTGTGGTTGGTGCCACTCTATTGATGACAGAGACTTGAATGATCTCAGATGAGAAAACCTAATGGTAGCAATGACACTATTCCCATTGAATAGTGTTTACAAGTTCTGGGAAACATTGCTAAAGGCGGCTTCCTTAGTGTGAAGAAACAGCACTTTGGAACCATGTTCAACTTAGAGTCTTGATAAATAAATATGATCAAGACCCAGAGGCACAGTGAATGGTAGCATGGCTTTTGTTCTTTAAAAATCCAGCAGTGAAACACCACTCCCATGGGCTGAACAGTGACACAGCAGACTTCCAACTCGAACATCTCCTTAGAGCATCTGCAGTTAGACTCCTGTGTGCAGAATGATGTTAGAAAGTCCCTGTTCCAGCAGGGACTGGGGTATCTGGTGATTTCAATGTTTGCTTTGCATCTGAGAATTAATTAGCATAAAGGGTTTCTAAATAGCCAGCGACACAGTATGAGAATCCTGCTCTTCAGAGTCTCTGGAAATGGCCTCTTTGCTGACATAAAAATATCAAATGCTCTGTATTCAAGATTCTAACATCCTGCTCTCCTTAAACACACCATCCATTCGCTCATATTCAGGAAAGCACATGCATATTTTTGTTGAATGTGTGCTCTGGAGCTAAACTATTCATGATTAGCTTACTATTGAATAGTTAGGAACGAGTGCTGTGAGTGCATGCAGGTGTGCTATTTTTCTCAATCCCGTGATCAAACACCCGAGAAACTTAACTAGTACTCACGGAAGCAAGGATGTATTTATGTTACGGTTTGAATGGAGACAGTCCGTCGTGGTGGCGAGGGTAAGGTGGCAGGGGTGTGAAGGTGCTTGCTCATACATAGGACAGTCAGGAAGTAGTGAAGGGCATGGTGCTGAGCTGTCCTTTTCCATTTAAAAATTAACTCCTTGATCTCACCCTACAGCATGATGTTCCCATACATACAAGGTGGGTCTCCCCACCTCCCACAAACCTTTTTGAAAATGTCCTCACTGTAGTAGAAACTTTAGTAGAGACATTGTACCTGGCTTAACTGTAGTGATGGCAAACCTAGGCTGCGAAGTATCTTTTGTAAATAATCAGTGATTGTTATCTGGGGTTTACAAGGTTGCTTTTCTTATGGGAGCTTCAGAACTTTTGCATGACTTCATTCGCAAGACACTCCTGGCAAACCAGGAAGTCCCGGACTGGCAGAGAACTGTTTAGGTAATGGTTCCTTCAGACAACTAGATCAGATTAAAGGTTCTGGTATGTGGAAACTGACTTAATGCCTTTGTGTAAAAATTAACAACTTCTGTCGGGCTGCTCAGGGGTCAGTTCTCTGAGGCTGTTCCACCCTGTTGCTGCAAAGGCTTTATTGCATCCAGGAATGCCTCTCTTTCTTTGATTGTCCAGCATAACTCAGAATACCTCATAGACATACCTGATCATTCTAAATTCAGTTAGATAAACAATGAAGTTGAACCATTATCGGGTTTTAGTGCTTACACCATTTACTGCTGTAATCCTTCAGGTGGACGTGGTGGTAGCTGTCCTATCTCTAACCAGGCTTTTGTCTTATCCTTCTCGGAGAGTGGGAAAGGAAGACAGAAAAGAATAGAGCAGACAGGTATTTTATGGTTTATTCTGAATTAATGGCTTTAAATGTGTGTGATACAACTGTAAATAGCTTGTCATTCGGGATCAGCAAATAAAACTTGCTTGAACCCCTCAAAGCAGAGGGATGCTAGCTGAGAGCCATCACCATTCTGAGAAGAGTTATGGCTTTTACAGGTCTCTGGAGTGGCCAGTCTTGAATCCTAGTCTAGAGCTACCGGTGTCAGAAGCAGTGGGGTTGGGAGGCTGGAAGGAGCTATGGGGACTAATTCTCTTCTGCAGTCCAGCCAAAGGTGTAGGACTGAGGCTGAGGCAGGAATGGTTATCCTTGCCTGTAGTCATTGGTGGAGTCTTGGAGGCTGCCTTGAGTGAGCTCCCTGCTTAGGGCCGGAGTCTCGGGTGTAGGGGGCCTTGCACGACTCTATCCCTGGCAAGGCTTGAAGACAGTCTTCCTTCCCTGATGAGTGCACAGCCTGGGCTCCCAGCTCTGAAGTCTTCATTCTCCTATTCATCATTGGTTCCTGCAGCAGTTCTGTTTGTAAAACTGCAGGGCATTCATGTTTATAGAAATGTCAGAGCGCCAGCTGGGTGCTGATGGAATGCATGTAAAGCATGACATCTAAAGTTCAAGGAGCTGTCAAACTCATGTGGAGAAGGAAAACTCTAAGCTTGCCAAAAGTTGCCAAGATTTTATAGTCAGGTCTGCAGAGACAGAGACCAGATTTGCAGAGATAGGAAAACTAGATAGGAAAATTTGTCTGTCCCCAGTTGTTATGGCAACCTCTGCAATGGGTCACTCTCTCTTATCTAAGTGACAGCTAGTCCTGACCTTGTTTCACTCCTAAGATCAAATGAGATCGGATGCATACAGGAGAGTACTCAACTATGCTAATTTCCCTTGTTCTTGGATTTCCCTTAGTTTAATAAGTCATACCTCCCATGATTTTAAGGGGTGCGTCCTCTTTTCCTGAGTATCTGCCTTCTTTCACTCAACGTATCAGTTTGGAGCGACGTTTGTGCTGTTTCATGTACTTATAAAATTTTCTTCCCATCACTGAGTGGTATCTTGTGATGGTGATATGCTGCAACTCATTTCTCCATAGGCCTGTTGGTAGATATTTGCATTATTTTTAGTTATCACTACTTAAAAATAAGTACACTATAAGCATCCTCATATAAGCATTTTTCTGGACATATATTTCATTTTCAGGGGTATCAGAGTGGATATGTTTGATCAAAATGTAGTTTATATTTGATTGTGGCCAGTAACATAGATGTTTATTATCAAGTATTATATAACCTAAATAACTACATTGCTCTACTTTTATAAAAAGAAAAGTATGTTCAGTTTGATTTGAAATTTTTACATAGGCCACCAATGCATTAGCCTCATTTCTATCTCTCCAGCAATGTCAGAGAGTTTCAGCTGATATTTTATTATTGAAAATAGATTTTTCATACAAT
This sequence comes from Apodemus sylvaticus, assembly GCF_947179515.1. Taxonomy (NCBI): domain Eukaryota; kingdom Metazoa; phylum Chordata; class Mammalia; order Rodentia; family Muridae; genus Apodemus; species Apodemus sylvaticus. Next base: position 41,644,812 of record NC_067485.1, on the reverse strand, counting down.
ATATTCTGATCATGATTTCCCCTTCCCCAAGTCCTTCCAGATATTCTCCATTCACCCAAATCCAGCCCATTCTTTCTCCTTCTCATTGGAAAACAAATAAGTAAATACAAAGTAAACTAGGTTAAAAATGAACTAGAATAGGAAAATACAAACAGAAAAAAGTCAAAGAGAAGGTACTAGAAACATGGAGACCCAAAAGTATACAAAGAAATGCCATAAAATACAACATAAAACCTATCAGATGTGTAGTTGGTAAAAATCTTTTCCCAATCAATAGCCTGTGGCTTGGCCCTAAAGATGATGTCCTTTGTCATTCGGAAGCTTTTCAGTTTGATGAGGTCCCAATAATTAACTGTTCTTAGTGCTGTTGTCAATGGTGTTCTGTTCAGAAAGTCTTTTCTTGTGCCAACTCTTGGGTAGAGCTGGAGCTTTTGTGAAAAGTGTGGTTTCCCTTCTAGTCCATTTGTCATTTGTATATAGGAAGGCTATTAATTATTGTGCATTAATTTTGTAGTCTGCTATGTTATTGAAAGTGTTTATTAGCTGTACAAATTTCTTGGTGGAGTTTTTGAGTCCTTTATGTTTATAATTGTATCATCTTCAAATAAAGATACTTTACCTTATTCCTTTCCTGATGGTATCCCTTTGATTTCCTTCTGTTGTTTATTGCTCAAGCTAATCAGGTATTATATTGAATAGTATGGATGGTGGTGAGCTGCTGGGGACAGCAGACAACGACAGGGACTGCCTGCAGTAGGCCTGGATGGAGACATCTCAGAAGCCTGCGGCAGCTCTTTGTAACAACAGTTGTTCCCATTTCTCCTAACCTTAGTCCTGGACAATGGCTGTATAGATTTCATTTGTGTGTGACTGCTTTTCAGTTGGCTTTGGTGTGCATAATTATACTTTATTTTTATATACATATTTATACTGACTTTATTACTTCTTTCTCCTTCTTCTCTGGTGAATTCTGTGAAACTAGGTGTTCCCTGATGTAATGATTCTTAAACATTTAAAAATTGAGGCATGGGGCACAGCACAGCACAGCACAGCACAGCACAGCACAGCACAGCACAGCACAGCACAGCACAGTCCTAATGGCCCAGGTGCATGCTGTGTGTTCTCGTTTTGGAAACAATGTAATAGCTGCACAATGGTAGTTCTAGATTAATGCTTGACTTGCAAAGAAAGTATGATGAAATTTTTAGAAAATTAATTAGAGCCAACATTGGGACCCTGAGAAAAGAAAAATCTATTAAAGTTATAAAATAAGTTTTACATAATATTTGAGAGTGGTTCCTAGATAAACAAGTATAGAATCTGTAAACTCATATTAGTAAAACTAAGTCAAAACACTGGGACTCTTAGGTGGGCAATGTGTAGAAGCAGAAAGCTAGGGGAACTATGGAGTTAAGAGTTAACTTGATTCTTTCTGTCCACTGCCTGGCAGCTTTGCCTATGTCATTTATCATTAGAGCTTCACAGGAAAATGCAAGTAGCTGGCCTCAGAGCTCTGTGCTCTGAAGAATAATAAGTTAAAGTTAAAGTTTAAATAATGACAAGTTTGCAATTATTATAATTTTAGCTATAGACCTAGGAATAGGGAAGCTTGAAACTTTGGGGAACAATTGTAATTCTAGATTCTTTGTGGAACATGGTTATTCTTTTTAATTTGGTTTGGCAATGAATATACAATGTCTTTTTATCTGCTCTTGGAGTATCAACAAAAGACTGGGGCAAGAAGAAGACATGAGAGCATGTAGAGAGCATGTAGAGAGCATGTAGAGAGCATGTAGAGTGCAATTAGTTGGCATGTAGAAAACAAGTGAGAGCAAATGGAGAGCATGAGAAAAGTGAATGAAGAGAGAATTGAGGTGTGTGTGAAGAGTGTGTGTCTGAACGAAAAGAGAATTCATGTGGCATGTGTGTGCGATGTGTGTGAAGAGTGTGTATGTGAGTGAAAAGGGAACACACAGGTGTGTATGAGTGTGAGAGTGCAAGAGAAGCAAAGCGCACAGGAGAAAAGCAGAGTGCACAGGAGAATGCAGAGCGTGTGCAGCCTCGAGCTGCGAGCGAATGAGTGAGAGAGAAAGAGAGCAGAGAAACTTTAAGCCTGAAAAATTGCCAAAAAATATTCTGTGAATATTTATTATATGCCTTCCAGATATCCCTGTTTCCAGTTGAGAACTCCAATCCTGTGTCGAGGCTGGGCCCTGACAGTGAGCCTTGGCTTGTTTCTGATTATAGTAGAAATGCTCTGACATTCTCTTCATTTTAGTTGATATTAGCTATGGGTTTGCTGTAAACCACCTTACTTATGAAGAACTGTGCCACTTGTATTCCTAGTCTCTCTGAGTCTCTTATGACGGCAGGTGTAGGATTTTTTTCTAAGGTCTTTTTTGCATCTAATAAGATGATCATGTGGATTCTGTCTTTCAGTCTGTTTATATGGAGGATTATATTTATTAGTTTATGTGTGTTGATACAGTCTTACATTCTCTGAGATGAAGCCTATTTGATCATGGAGAATAATCTTTTGATGTGTTCTTGTATTTAGTTTGTATGCACCTATGTTCATGGGGAAATTAGGCTGTAATTCTCTTTCTTTATTGAGTCTTAGTGTGGTTTGGTTATCAGGATTATTTGTGACCTCATAAAAAGAATTAGGCAATGTTCCTTCAATATTTCAATGTTTCTATTTTTGAATAATTTGAAGAGTATTGGCATTAACTCTTCTTTGAAAGTCTAGTAGAATTTTGCATCTATCTAGGCCTTGGCTTTTTTTTTTTTTTTTTTTTGAAGGCAGGGGGCACTTTTTATTTACTGCTTCTATTTGACTGGGTTATGGGTCCATTTAAATTGCTTATCTAATCTTGACTCAACTTTGGTGGGTGGTATATATCAAGAAATTTATCCATTTTTTTCAGTTTTCCAATTTGGAGGAGTACAGATTGTTTAAATATGTCTTTGTCATTCTCTTGATTTTCTTAGTGATCACTATTATTTTCTCTCTAATTTTATAACTTGGATCTTGGAGAGATCTTATCGCTCCATCATTTAGTTAATTTGTCTAGGGTTTATCAATCTTATTGATTTTTCTCAAAGAATCAATTCTTTGTTTTGTTGATTTTTTGTGTTTTTGTTTTTGTTTGTTTCTCTTTTTTCATTTTCAGACCCGAGTTTGAGTTTGATTATTTTTTGCCATCTACTACTTTCTTATATTATCTCTTCCATTTGTTCTATAGCTTTCAGGTGTGTCCTTAATTTTTAATATGAGAACTCTTCAATTTTTTAAAAAATTTTTTAAATATAGGTGGTTAGTGCTATGAGCTTGCCTCTTAGGAACACTGTTAATGGATGTTTGGATATGTTTTGTTTCCATTTTCATTCAATTCTAAAGCATTTTAAATTTCTCTCTTGACTTGTTTTTTTTAATTCAGTAATGAGTTGTTCAGTTTGCATGAGTTTCTAAGTTTTCTTTTGTTTCTGTGGTTGATGATCCAGCTTTACCTGGCTGTTAGATAGGTTCTTGTATCTATTAAGACTTGTCTTATGTTAGATTGTGTAGTTAATTTTGGAGAAAGTTCCATGAGATGCTGAAAAAATATATGTATATACATGCATGTATATGTCTATGACTATGTGTGTGTGTGTGTGTGTGTGTGTGTGTGTGTGTACAGGTGTTCTGCTAGGTCCTTTTGATTTATGGTGTCAGTTAGCTCCACTATTCCTTGGTTTAGTTTTTGTTTGAATAACCTGTCTGTTGTTGAGTGTGGAGTATTGAAGTCCCTTACTATCACAGTGTGAGGGTTAATATATGATTTTAGCTGTAGTAGTGTTTCTTTTATGAACTTGGGTGGCCTTGTGTTGGTGAATTAATGTTTAGAATTGCAATCTCCTGTTCGTGAACTTTTCCTTTGAATATGGAGTAGCCTTCCCTATTTCTTCTGATTAGTCTTGGTTTAAAGTCAGTTTTGTTATATATTGTTATATATTCAAATGGCTATACCAGCTTGCTTCTTGAGTCCATTTTCATGGAATATCTTTCTACAAACTTTTATCTGATAAACTTTCTTCTTCTTCTTCTTCTTCTTCTTCTTCTTCTTCTTCTTCTTCTTCTTCTCTCTCTCTCTCTCTCTCTCTCTCTCTCTCTCTCTCTCTCTCTCTCTCTCTTTCTCTCTCTTTCTCTCTTTTCAGGACAGGGTTTCTCTGTGTAGCTTTGGCTGTCCTGGAACTTACTAGACCAGACTGGTCTGAAACTCACAAGAATGCTCTTGCCTTTGTCTCCTGAGTGCTGGGACTAAAGATGTGTGCCACTACTGCCCTGCTAAGTGTAGTTTTGGGATGCAGCATGAGGGTGGATCTTGTTTTCAAATCTTTTTATTGGGTAGTGAAACCTTTGCTGTTGACAGTTATCAATGATGAGTGTTGTTGAGTCCCATTATTTTGATGATATGGTCTGTGTTTCCCCCCCGCACCCCACCCTCTTAATTTGCTGGGCTGAAATTGTCTATTCTTTCTGGTTGTGTGTGTGTGTGTGTGTGTGTGTGTGTGTGTGTGTGTGTATTTAGCCTCTCTAGGTTGAAGGTTTCTTCTAACACCTTCTATAGAGCTTGTTTTATAGACAGACACAACTATCTGTGCTTATATTTGGTTTTATTATGGATTTTTCTTCTTTATTGTAATTGAAGGTCTTGCTGGGTGTAGTAGTCTGGCTACCATCTGTGGTCTCTTAGATTTTGTAGAGTATTCGTCCAGGCCTTGTAGAGTCTCCACTGCGAAACCAAGTGTTGTTCTAATGGGCCTTCCTTTATCTGTTACTTGTTATTTTTCCCTTGCAACTTTTAGTATTATTTCTTTGTTCTCCAGTTTAGTATTTTTATTATTATGTTTCATGGGTAGTTTCTTTTCTCGTCCAGTATAGAGAGCCGTATTGGGCTGCCATGCCACCTGGCAGGAACTTGGCGTTGGCCAAGGTGAAGTTCTGCTCCCAGCCTTTGAATGGGAATTCCTGTGCTAGCCACTACCCCTCCACCTAGGGTGGAGCGCTCAGACTAAGGTGAAGCCCGTTGTTTTTCTAGGACTTGCGGTTTCCTGAGAGGCACTAACCACCTGACACTAGCCACCTGTGGAACAAGTGAACTGGTTCTGTGAGAGTCTCCAGCTTTTGGGGAAAGGGTTCCTCTCTTTCTCTCCTCACCCCCTCTCCCCGCCTATACATATTTGGAGACCCCCATTAAACTTGATCAGAAAGCCTATTTGTCTTGGCTTCAGTTTCCTCTTGGCACCCCTTTCTATCTCCAGCTTTCCTTCCAGGTAACCCGGTAACCTGTTTGCAGGCAGTTACCATCCAGTCTATTTGGTATTATGTATGGTTTTTGTAACTTGGTAGGTATCTCCTTCTTTAGCATAGGAAAAATTTATTCTCTGATTTTGTTGATAACATTTTGACTGCCTTTGACTTGAGTTTATTTTCCTTCCTTTATTTCTATTATTTGGTGATTTGGTCTTTTCATGGTGTCCCAAATTTCCTGGATGTTTTGTGCCTTAAACTTTTAGATTCAACATTTTCTTTGACTGATGTTTCTTTTATCTTCTCTTCAGTGCCTTAGATTCTCTCTTCTATCTCTTGTACTCTGCTGGTGCACCTCTCTGAGGCTTTTGTTTGACTTCCTAAATTTTTTATTTCCAGTTTTACCTTATTTTGGGTTTTCTTTAGTGATTTTAGTTCTACTTTCATGTCTTGAAGTGTTTTCTTCATTTCATTCTGTTGTTTGTATTTTTCACAGACTTTATTTATTTTTTTAAATATTTATTTATTATATGTAAGTACACTAGCTGTCTTTAGACACTCCAGAAGAGTGTCAGATCTCATTTCAGATGGTTGTGAGCCACCATGTGGTTGCTGGGATTTGAACTCAGGACCTTTAGGAAGAACAGTCAGCGCTCTTAACTGCTGAGCCATCTCTCCAGCCCTTTAACAGGCTTTATTAAAGGATTTATTAATATTCTCGTTAAGATTCTTGACCACATTCCTAATTGCAATTTTGAAGTCTGTGTTTTATTCTTCAGCTATGGTGCATTTCTCAGGGTAGTAGAAACTCTACTACCTGCTGTAGTAGAGTTGCTGGCCTCTGGTAGAGACACATTGTCTTGGGTGTTAGTGATTGTGTTTTACACTGGTGATATTGGTCTTATCTTTGGGTGAGTGTTTGCTCCTTTAATTCTGCTGTCCTCTCTGGAACTTAGGAAAGTGTAATGGCCATTGATTACCTCTTATAGTATTTCCCTTAGACAGTAGATAATACCAATTGTGGGGCCAGGAATATATATAGTGGGTATTCTACTTGTTGACTTGTATCTTGTAAAGAAATATTTCTGGCCTGTATTATAAGTAAGATAGCTAAGAAAGAACTCAAGAGTCTTAGGAAAGTCTCGTTTCCTTCCCTCCCTCCCTTTCTCTCACGTGAATAATTAAATTTGATGAGGAGTCAGAGCTTTCTCAGCAGTGCCTGGTGTGGGTGGCATGTACTTGTGTCAAGGTCTGCTCAGCAGTACCAAGTTCAGAAAGACAGATGGGTGGGCACCCTATGGGTCAGTTTCCATCCTCTCCCTCCCTGGCTCCCTCCTGCACTTTTCCTTCCTCTGGTTGGTATGACACAGCATCATAAATATGGTTCTTTTTGATATTTAGGTCTTTTAATCCTTTGACTTCAACGTATTCCAATTTTTTAAGGACTAAAATGAATAAATGAAACTGTCCATAACACATTGTTCTGTCTAAGAAGCTGGAGAAAATAAAAAGCTCCTCAACCTTCAATTAATAGAGCAAAATTATGGATTACGTGGTGATTTGTTTTATTCTTTACACAGTGTATGAAAATTGTTGTTCTTCCCTTTGTTAAAAATCAGATTTTTGTTTCTTTTTTCCCCCATGGGAATCACTGTTATCCTTATACTATGGAGGGCCGGTCACTCAGATGGGATTTGCTAGTTAGGACTCAGCAAGACCTTGCATGGAAATCTCCCCAGTTTCCACGGCCTGACTGCCAAACCCCCAATTCAAAAGAGAATTAGATGGAACTTGGAGTTTTTTTTTTAAACAAACAAACAAGACTCTAGACTGACAGAATTCACTAGGACTTTGTGTTTATCTTTTCAGGACATACTTGGGATAACACTCTGTGAAGTATGTTATATTCAGTGCCTTATGTTTAAGGTATATAGGAGAAATTAATTATACACCTGTTGTTTTCATGCTTGTGGGGTCCTGGGTACTTGGGCTAATCTGAAAATGAGACAAGCATTTGCAGAACTCACAGGCCATGGTTGGTGTCCCTGCTTTGAGCAAAGACAGTGACAGATGAGTGTGTGTCCAACATCATGCAAATGTTGGTTTATGCTGTGAAGTCACACTTATGTAGGGCAGCCTTCTTCAATGGCATTCAACCTGGACAAGTGAATCAGAATTAACTAGAAGAAGGGGCCAGGAGATTATTTTTAGATGGAGGTAATAGGAGATATGAAGGTAGGGGTGGGAGGAAGAAGGACTCTTGAATCTAATGTTATGTGCCTGGGGTACAGGCAGAAGCACTGATGAAAGAGGGAAGAGAGAAAGGGGAGATGCTGGCCCACACTGGGCTGCCTCTGTCCTATTTAGGAGTTTGTTCATCTTAGAAACAATAGGAACCTATTGTGTGCTTTTTAAGACCAGCAATGATACAGTCAGTTGGGTTCTTTAGAAAGGCAGATCTGGGACAGTAAAGCTCACTCATTTGGCAGACTAAGTGCACAGCATGGGTGAAACCCTAGGTTTGATCACCAGGACAATGTAGGATGCTTGCCCGCGTAGGATGCATGCCTGTGATCCCAGAACTCAGGACAGGGAGGAAGGAGGATCTGAAGTTCAAGGTGTATAGTGACTTCAAGGCTAGACTGGCTGCCTGAGGCATTGCTTCAAAAATACTAGGAAAAAGAAAGACTGCTCTTGGCCGCTGTGTAGAAGCTAGGGAAGGACCCTTGCTGTGGAGGACCTCCTGGAAAGAAAAGTTGAGAAGCTCAAAGCTGGCTCCAGAGGGACGGAAGGAAGGGGCTGAGAGACAGTGAGCAACTTTAGATTCTTATCCAAAGTCCTTAGTGATGGTGAGCTGGCCAGATGACTCAGACAGGCCTGGAATATGAAGAATTCAAATGACCCCTTTCTGCCCCCTGTGGTGTCATTTCTGAACTCTGATTTAGTAATTTAGAGCTGAGAGAGACATAATGAAATCTCCAAAATGAATTCCAGGGTGCCTCTTGCTGTGAGGTTTTTTTTTTCCTCTCTTCATGTGCAGGCAGCATGCTAATGGCCACACTCCCTTTCTCTTCTGAGCTGCATGAGTCTAAAGACCAAAAGAAATCGTTCCGATGGTGGGAAAAACTGCTGATGTTTCAAGATAATCAGCTCTGTCATAAGTCTACTGCCCTTTAGTTCACTATTCTCTGAGCAGGCAGGCAAAACAAGGTTATATAAGGCAGGGCTATTTTCCTAGATATTCCTGGGATGGTGCCTGCTACTGCTGCTGCTGCTGCTGCTGCTGCTGCTGCTGCTGCTGCTGCTGAACTTTGAATATTTGGTGCTCTGTTTTACAAGGTCTTTATTTTGCTGACCATTTCATTAAAATACCCCTATCCTCTTGGCAAAGCTGATTCATAGTATTTTCCTTTTGTGGCTTCCAAAGGTGAGGGAGAATCCTATGTTTAGCAAAAGGGACCTCTTACTACAGAATGAATTAAACTGATTTAGTAAGCAGGAGCTTTTCCATGAAAACTGAGTGTACTGCTTAGTTTTTTTGTCAGCTTGATACACATTAGAATCACCTAGGAAGAGGTTGAGGAATTACCTCTGTCAAATTGGCTTGCAGACAAATCTGTTGGTGGAGCATTTTCCTGATTGTTTTTTGGTGTATGCTGGTCCATCTAACTGTGGGCTCTGCTATCCCTGGGCAAGTAGGCCTGGACTACGTAGGAAAGTAGAGAAATCTAGGGCACTGGCTTCCTCTGGCAAGAGGAACTTAACAGATGACTTATCTACCTGACCCTTAATTAAGGAAGTTAGTAGACACCAGAGAAGAGACTGTTACAGGCACTGTAGGAGGCTGCCGGCAGCTGCAATCCAGGTTCTAACCCAGGGAAGCTGACCCTCCAGCTGTGGGATCATCTCATGAGATCTGCACAGTCTCTGGTTAAAGAAAGGCAGTTTGATGGCTTTGGTCTATCTAATTCTTCATAAAAGCAACTCCTTTTTCATTTTAAAAATGCTCTCTATTTCTCTTCTACCCATGCCTGTCTTTTGGGTTTTTTGTCTGGAGCTGTGGTATGCTCTGTTGAGGACCTCTTGTCTGCAAGCCTGGGACACAATGAACTTCATTTTCTGCCAAGGGTACTTGTGACTGACACCAGTCACAGGTTCTAAAATGCCTTATGTGTGTGTGTGTGTGTGTGTCAGAGAGAGAGAGAGAGAGAGAGAAAGAGAGAGAGAGAGAGAGAGAGAGAGAGAGAGAGAGAGAGAGAGAGAGAGAGAGAATATGAAGGCAGACCATGGAAGAAAGTGATATGTTTATAGTGTTTTATGGGTTGACCCTGATTTATAGTGGAGTGGACTCTACATGAACCTTAATTCCTTCAGCAGTGTTACCATGTTACCAGCCTCTCTGGGGAATCTTTTAGATAAAGTTGGCATGATGGGTTCTTTCCCTTTATCAGTTGTTTCTCTGTTTTCACTGACTTAATTTAGTTAACTAGCATTGTTTCTGCCTGTGTGAGCTATCCGTTTTCTCTTCTGTATTGTCTCATGTTAGAAATTTCCATGATAGTTTCCCCAGGAGCCTGACTTAAACAGTGGGTTATAAGTTACAGAAGAAATTTATATAACAACAGTGTGAATCACTTAAATCAAATGAAAATATTCTTATTAAGCCCCAGAGATGTCACAGAAACCTTTCCTCGCCAATCCCTCAAGCTTAGTTGCTAGAAGCCACAAAAGATTTCACAAGACAGATAGATAGCCCTGTTTATGCTTTTCTGCCTCTGCCTCTCCTTCTAGAAACTTCTGTAGGTTAGAATCTACTTGTGCTGGCTCAAAAGAGCTGCTGACTCCATATTAGGGAGTCTGAAGTAAGTTGTTGGTACCTTGAAATTGGTCGTGCTGGGAATATTTGTATTGCAGAAATTAGCAATGGCTCTGAACTTATTGCTGCTTTCACGTGTGTGTGTGTGTGTGTGTGTGTGTTAGAGTGAGTTTAGCAGCTGAACGAGGCTTCAGAAAGCTTATGGTGTGGAGAAACATTCTAACATTTTCCTTGAAATCTGAACTGTGCCCGTGCCATGGGAAGAAGTGGAGCATGCGTCTGATAGACGGCACTGCTAAACTTAGAGCCTAGCCAGGGTTGCCGGGAGTTCACAGAACTCTCGCCTTGGCTGTTGGTGTGGGTGTTGGGGTTTTGTCTAAGCTCCACCCCACACCTACCTGGCAATAGCTAGGTATGCCCCTCCCCAGAGATCTGGCCCACTATAAGAGGGGCTACTTGCTCCTCCTCTCTCTCTTTCCTCTCTGCTCTCCCACACTCTCTCACCTCTCTGCCCCTGGGGCTCTTCCCCCCTCCACATGGTCATGGCCGGCCTCCACCCTCTCTATTTTCTCTCTCTCTCTCTCTCCCTCTCCCTCTCTCTACCACTAACTCCCATCCCCTACTCTGAATAAACTCTATTCTATACCATGTCTGTGTGTGTGTGGTCCCTCAGGGGCAGAGGTGCCCAGGCAAGGGCCCGCCTAGCCACACTCACCTAACCCCCTATACTCCCCCCTTTTAAGCCCTTTTATCCTGGTCCTGAAAGTTCTTTCAGTGGGGACTTCTCAGAAGTGATTTGGGGATAGACATTTGGGGATAGCTCCAGAATGTAGCCAAATCCTGTTTCTCTGAGGATACTGTATAAACTGATGACACGACAGCTCCATAGTATGCTTAAGGGAAAAGTTTTGAAGAGATAGAATAGTGGGCTGGAGAGATGGCTCAGGGGTTAAGAGCACTGACTGCTCTTCTGAAGGTTCTGAGTTCAAATTCCAGCAACCACATGGTGGCTCACAACCATTTTTTAAGGGATCTGATGCCCTCTTCTGGTGTGTCTGAAGACAGCTACAGTGTACTTACATATAATAAATAAATAAAGGTCCTATTTATTAAAAAAAGAAAAGAGAAGAAAAGAGATAGAATAGCCAGAGGCATCTGGAAGAGTTCTGGGCAGAGATGGGGGGTCATAGAATAAACATGCTAGCAGACTGGACCAGACCATGAGAGAAGCGCGCGCGCACACACACACACACACACACACACACACACACACACACACACACACACACACAGAGGTGAGAGCTTGGTCAAAATATAAGGAAAATGAGTAGGTGGTGGGGGACAGGGAAGAGAAGCCCATGAGAGCTTTAGCAAAGGGAAAGAGGTAAGGAGAGTTTGGATACCAGCAGACTCTGAGATGCATAACAGGTACTTTTAATACTGAGAGAGCTGGGAGACCAGCATGCACTTTGGTATGCTTATTGGCACCATAGATAGCCATTTGTTTCTTCTGCCAGTGATAAGGAATATAACTCCTTTTGGTAGAGGGGAGCCAGCTTCACAAGATCTTGAGAAATGCTAGCTTTTGTTTAACTGTCAGAATGTGAGGAGATGGAGTTTCTTTTAAACCTGACAGGGACAAAGGTAATAGCAGAAAGGTTGGAACCAGTAAAGTTGAGAGTTGAATGGACAGGATTGATCAAAACAGAATCTTACTAAGAATCTCCCTGTTAGCTGGTTTAGGATAGGCCATGATGCAGTGTCCTGGGAGACACGAGACACGGGACGCTCTGCAGAGCACTGCTTTCATATGCAGTCCTTTGTCTTCCTGCTTTGATCTTATTAGTCCGTTTCTTTGGAATTTTCTTCCTATACCTCCAATGAAGCTAACGGAGGCCTTGTTTTCCTTTTGCTTGGTCCATGCTAAATAATTCATTAGTGTTTCCAAATGAGACTTAATTGTGCTGTTTCTTTATGATAAATCACTGGGGAGAAAATGGCTTTAATGGAAAACCCAATTAGAACCTAGTGTCAGTAGCTGCGGGGCCCCTCCAACAGATTAACACTGTCTGCCCTTTGACGCACTTAATGGGTGTTAATGATTGCTCTACCACTATGAGTTTTATGAAGCATTAGTTCCATTTTGTAGACTATATAGAGTTTACCCTGAGAGGGGGGAAGCTAGGAGTCTGGAGGGGTCTTGGTTCCTCTCTTCCTTAGGTTGGGTTATCACCTGTAGAAACTGAAAAGTTTTCACCGGAGTCAAGAGAAAAGCGTAAGAATACTGAGTATGATGAAGGTGAATATGTGTAGACTTCATGATCAGAGAGTCAGATTTCTGGTATCTAGTCAGGATAAAGATTCATTCATGGATGGGGAGACACAACAGCCCTAAAAAGTCTTCAGACTGACTTAGAAAAGGCAGTGTTATGGTTTGATGTGAAATGTGTTCACAGGCCTCTGTGTTTTAACATTTAGTCCCTAGCTCATGGCACTGGGTTTTAGAGGCTGTGGAATCTTGAGGAGGTGGAGCCTTGCTGGCAGAAGGCAGCAGCTAGAGGGCAGGTTTTAGTGGGTATGGACCAGCTGTGATGCTGTGATCACAGTGAGTGATGTCATCAGATGCCCCTTGGGACACAGAGTCACTCACTGTCCCGCCTCTTCCACCAGGTGCACTGTGTCCCTCCCCATAAGTTCAGATAAATAATTGCTCCCCTTAGATGTTTTTTAATTATGATCAATTAGCTGATCACAATTATGAGAGACATAACTGTTATTGGCGGAAACTATAGGCATCAGAGCCAAGTAGATCTGCTATTTCCTGTCTCCAGGCTTAGCTTTGTCAGCTGTAAAATGAGGAGTGTAACACAAAGAGACAAGTTTTGAGTTTCAATGAAATGATGCCTGAAAAGCATTGTACACAGTGTCCAATGCATGCAATTTCTATAAGCTTCAAGCAGAGCTTTGGACTTAAGGAATGATGCAGAATATAATGTACTTGTAAAAATGGACATATCACGCCTTCAGCACTTTATCCTCCTGAATCCCACTCCTGTTCCTCTATAGCTCTACTGAGAGGTAAGGACTCTTGTCAGATTGTGTGTGTGTGTGTGTGTATCTTTACAGAAATTTTGCTACAAATTGATACATTTTTTTTTCCTTCCTGAAGGAAATGTTTGCTGATTGGTGACTCTCCACAACTGGAATGTTTAGATATCAATTTAAGCTAGTAGGCACAGATAACACTGTAACTACCTCAGAAATCCTTAGAAGGTATGAACCATATTTTTAAATTGTCTTTATATTGATGAATTAATATTTCAATTTAATTGTGGTTTTTTAATTTGCACAAACAATGCTACAACACATCCTTTTAATTTAAACTTTTCTGTTTTCATGTGTGTCTGTGTATTGGTATGCACATGTGACTGCAGTACCTATGGAGGTCAGAAGCTGGTATTGGGTCCATTAGATCTGGAGTTACAGATGATTATGAGCTGGCTCATGGGGGTTTTGAGAACAGACCTGGGGTCTTCTTGGAAGCCTGGAAAACTCATGCTGATAGACAAGGAATTCTTTAAGGGCCCCATGTTCTTTTCCTTATATTTCTATATTAAGATTTTTCTAAACCTTTAGATTGACCCGGCTTTACCTCTCACAAATACAAGAATGTTTTTGTCTTCTCTCCATGTTTTGTAGGCACATAGGACCTAACACCAATGAAAATCTCATGTCACACAATAGTCATCCTAAGATAAGGCAGCATTTTTCTATACTTTTGGAGCTAGAGAAAGGACTGAAGGAGCCGAAGGAGTTTGCAATCCCATAGGAAGAACAACAATATCAACCAACCAGACCCCCCAGAGCCCCCGGGGACTAAACCATCAACCAAGGAGGACAAATGGGAGGACCCATGGCTTCAGCCGCATATGTAGCAGAGGATGGCCTTGGGGGCATCAGTGGGAGGAGGGGCCCTTGGTCCTGTGATGGCTTGATGCCCCATTGTAAGGGAATTTGAGGGCAGGCTGGTGGGAGAGGGTGGGCAGGGGGGGATACCCTCATAGAAGCCAGGGTGTGTGTGTGTGTGTGTGTGTGTGTGTGTGTGTGTGTAGGGGATGCAACAAGAGGTTTCCAGGGGAGAGGGGAAACCAAGAAAGGGAATAATAAACATTTGGAATATAAATAAAGAAAATATTCAATAAAAAAAGAAAATTAGATTATAGTGGTCTCCACCTCTAAGAGTTATGGGGAGTAGCAAATGAGCTCATGCCAGAGAAGCAGCCTGTAAACTGTAAGCACTGTAGAAATGTTATTTCATTCCTTGGCACTGTAGAAGAGCTGCAAATGAGATAGCAGTCTTGGTTCCTGCCCTTGACATACTCAAACCATCTGGAGGCTCAGCTCCTGGTGGAGCAATTAAGGAGAACTCACAAGGTAGCTTGGAATCAAATTCCTGAAAATACAATAAATGTTGTTGTTTGGCTCCTGAATTGCTGAACCCACAATCAACCTTGGCACTCTGGGAAGGTTCAGAATCGTATTACCCAATAAGTTCTTGGACAAGATCCCAAGGCACTACCAAACTACTTCGTCCTCTTTTGAAGAAACTCTGGGAGAACTTCATAGGTTGAGCCTTCCAGTTGCTAGCCCTCCATGGTTTTAATGGTTCCTTTGCTTCTGTGACTTCTGTCTCCTTGGGTGGCAATGTCAAATCCAATTTTGCTTTGACTTGTGCTCTGAGGGACTTAATCCTGGTGGAAATGGCATCAGAAAGAGCCTGCTGTGGGTCTTACCCTTGTTTCCAAGCCACAGCCCTGTGTTTTGATTAGTTTGCTTATTACGCTTGTATTTTGAAATTGTGAGCACAGTTCCCAGATTCCTTCATCTGAGAAAGCTCAGAAATGCTAGAAGATGTTAACAGGTAATTAATCTGTCAGGGTCAGAAAGCAGGCTTGCCAAATACAAGCACAGGTTAAAAAGGTAGAAAAAAGAAATTCGAAACCCTGGACAGATTCACAGCTCATTTGCTGATGAATTTGTCCTAGAAATGACTGTGAGTGACATGAAGAAAAAGGGGCACAGGTCAAACAGACCTGAAAATGGATACCTTCAGTGTGGAGCTTGCTGGAGTCAGACATTTTCTCATGTGAGGGCTGTGGAAGTGAATCCCTATGGCTGAGAAACCAATCTCCCTGACAAATGACCATGCATGACCTATGACGTTTATGTGCAGGGGAGGAGAGATGAATCCTGACGCCTCTCTGCTTCCTTCCCTTCTCCCCATTGCTTTTTTCCTTCCTTCCTTCCTTCCTTCCTTCCTTCCTTCCTTCCTTCCTTCCTTCCTTCCTTCCTTCCTTCCTTCCTTCCTCCCTCCCTCCCTCCCTCCCTCCCTCTCTCCCTTCCTCCTTCCTCCTTCCTTCCTCCTTCCTTCCTTCTTTCTTCCTTCTTCCTTCCTCCTTCCTTCATCTTTCCTTCCTTCCTTCCTTCTTTTCTTCTTTCCTTCCTTCCTTCCTTCCTCCTTCCTCCCTCCTTCCTTCCTTCTTCCTCCCCATCTTCTCTTCTTTCCTTGTCACTTCCTCTTCTCTCCCTCCTTTCCTTCTCCTCCTTCCTTCCTTCCAAAACTGTTCATGCTCTAAATTGACACTATTATTTTAATTGTGTGTGTGCATGTGTGTCTTCGTGCAAGTCATGATCACTGTTGGCCAGAAGCCAGAAAGGGTGTTGGATCCATTGGAGCTGGACCTAGTCAGCTGTGAACTTCAATGCCAATCTGCCAGATCTGTGCACACACTTAACGGATGAACTATCTTCCCAGCTCCTAAATTAACTCTAAAGTAATAGGAGCATGTTTTGCAGTCTTAAAACTGGGAGATGTGGTCTTATGAAATGAGAGAATATTTGAATTCCACTGGAAAGCCCCAGACATATGGACCCTGTAATTACACTTGAGAAAACTTGCTGCAAATGGACTCTTCCTTTAGGAGTTGGGTGAGTGACAAGATCCCAGGGTCTGAATTACTAAGCACATGGTGGTTTTGAACTTGAAGAAGAAAGCAGGTGGATTTTCTGTGATCAAACTATCGTATGATGGATATGCTAATTCAAGTTCCCGCTGCCATTTAAAGCCACCATTGACTTAATAGTAAAACACAGAACAATTATTTGAATTTTATGTAGTTTTGATTGATTTGTTTTTGAAGCAATTTTAAAAACCTAGGCGGTCAGAAAGAAGGTAGTGTCTCAGTCACTAAACTTCAGGTATGAAGTTTAATGAAACGAATTAATGAAACATTTCAGTTAATGAAATGAATGTGCCTGGGAACATGTAAAAAATTAATGTCTGTCAATCAAATAATATTTTACTTATTAGGGAGTTTCTTTTTGCTGTTTCCAAGGGAGTCTTTTCCTTTAGAAATGGAAAACATATATTTGTTAAATTCTGCCTTTCAGATATAATTCTGAGTTTCTTTCATGAGCAATATACTTGGCTATTCCAATTCAGACAGCATGCAATGGGGCTTATTCTGGGGCATGGCTGCCCTCAGCACTTTGCAGCATGTATCTTTATAGGATTCATTCAACAACTTCGTTTTATACCACAAGTGTGCTGGCTCAAGTTTTGTCAACTCAACAGAAGCTCTTCAGCTCATCTGGGAAGAGGGATGATTAATTGAGAAAATGCCTCCATTGCTTTGGCCTATAGACCAGTCGATGGTGGCATCTTCTCAATTAATGATTGATAAGGGAGGGCACCCTTGGGCAGGTGGTCTTTGATTGTATTGGAGAACTACCTGAGCAAGCCACATATGACAAGCCACGGACAAACAGTCCACCATGGTCTTTGCTTCAGTTCCTGTCTCTAGATCCCTGCTTTTAGTTCCTTCCCTGCCTTCCTGCAGCGTTGCACTGTGCCATGGGAGTTGCAAGATGAAATAAACCCTTTCTTCCCCAAGTTGCTTTTCATCAGTGTTTTGTTACAGTAACAGGGGAGCAAACTAAGATAATAACGGTTACATGTACAGGAATTTTCTCAAGGTTCACGGAGTCAGCGAATGGCTCACATAAGAGCTAAACTTAAGTCTCTTCCATGGCAGTTCCACAGCAACCTGCTGCAGGATCTGATTTGCTGCCTTGTCTTTTGACTTTGAGCAAGCTTGAATGTCAGGAGGAGAAAGTACTTGTGATATTATGCATGTTGGAATTCATGTATGTTTGAACTGAACTTCTGTTACTAAACTTCTCTGACTGTGGTCAACTTATCTCTATAAATAGGACAAAAAAGGACCTATGTTAAAAAAACATGTATAAGGATTGGAGAAAATAGAAATCAAAACCTGGTGTAGGCAGCCCTTAATTGTGTGTAGCTATTAATGGCATCACTAGTAACATTAATACTTATTTATGTGTTTATTCATCCATCTTGACTATGGTGCCTTTGAGGGAGGAACCATGGGCAATTCATAGGCTATGTGTGGTTAATTTTTATGCCACAGTGTAGTGATTTCAATGGCATGCTCCCATAGGCTCCAGTATTTGAAGACTTGATCCTCAGCTAGTGTTTTGGGAGAATATCTGAGAGATATGGCCCTGTGGAGGAGATGTTTGTCACTGGTAGTTTGACTTGAAAGCTTAAGTCTTTTCATCTCCATTTTTCTCTTCACTTTGAGCTTGCGGTTTGAAGAGGTGAGCTCTTGGCTTCCTGCTCCAGCTGCCATGCCTGCTGCTTGCTGCTAAGCCTCCCCTCTCACAGGGTGATGTACTCCTATTCCACTGAAACCATAATCCAAAACCAACTTCCTCCTAGAAGTTTCATATGGTAATTTATCAGAGCAACGGATAAGTTACAGGGACCCAGAGAACAGTAGAGAACACAGTGACTATTCAAATTCAATGAGAACACCGCAGCCACTTTAGCTTCTCCATCATTTCCTTTCTCCCCACCTTACCAGTGGGAAGTCTCTTGTCAAGTTTCTCGGTTGAAAAGGAGGACTTATTGACATGTGGCTCACTGAGCTGAACTGGATTCAGGTTCTGACTCTGACAGGGCTTAAACAAAACCTACAGTGTTTCTCATCCGGAAGTCTCAGCACCAAATGTGGGGACTTAAAAAGGAGAGGATTGGGGGTCAAGGGAGTGTGGCACGGCGGCTTGGGAAAGGGGGTGCCCAGGCAGGCCCCTGTCCAGGCACCTCTTCTCCCTGAGGGACCACACACACACAGGCATGGTATAGAATAGAGTTTATTCAGAGTAGGGGATGGGAGTTAGTGGTAGAGAGAGGCAGAGAAAGAGAGAAATAGAGAGAGACAGAGAGAGAGAGAGAGAGAGAGAGAGAGAGAGAGAGAGAGAGAGAGTAGAGAAGTGGAATGGAGGCCGGCCATGACCAAGTGGAGAGAGGGGGGGGAGGAGAGCCCAAGAGGCAGAGAGATGAGAGTATGTGGGAGAGCAGAGAAGGAGAGGAGGGTCAGGTAGCCCCTCTTATAGTGGGCCAGATCTCTGGGGCGGGGCATACCTGGCTATTGCCAGGTAGGTGTTGGGTGGAGCTTAGACAGAACACTAACAGACTCCCTTCCACTGTAAGTGCCATGAGTTGTCTTCATGACTCTGCCTTTATGCCACAGTATAAATGAGGCGCACACTCTCTCAAGTGGGCTTGACCATATCTCACATCTGGACTTAGAGTTTAGATTCTCATAATTCTTTTTCAAATATTTAATTCTTAGGAAGTGATCAAGTTTTTTGTTGTTGTTGTTTTATTTTTCTTTTTGTTGCTATTTGTTTGAAAATAAAACCAGTCTTTGTAAATATATATTCTGGGACTCAGATGGCCATCTCCATAAGCCAGGAATCCAACTTGGATTAGTTCATTTGAACTGCTGTGCCAAAGGACTATAGACAGGTGCTATAACAGTAGACAGTTGGTTCTTACAGCGCTGGGGTTGCAAGCCCAAAACTAAATTGCATGCATGGCTGAGTGTGGTATAGAATCTTTCCCAGGATGTACATTTTGTATGTATTTTCACATGGTAGAAAGGCAAAAGGATGGAGCAAGCTCTCCTGTATTTTTAAAATAAGGATGTGAATTGCATTCACAAGGCTTTATCTTCATGATGTAATTACTTCCCAAAAGTCTTATCTCCTAACATCTTGGCTTTGGGAGTTCATGCTTGACATATAAGTGCCCCACTTGGAAACACTTCATATCTTCTTTCTATGCCAAGATTGGAGGATCTACACACAGATGATAAGACCTAAGGGTTAGGAGAGGAGATAACTTAATCTGGTTGCTTCCCAAGGAAGACTCCTTGGAGTGGAATATACTTTTGAGCCTTGTAATTATGCATGTTAGTGCCATATGCTTGCATTCAGAGAAATCACTTGATTAATGTTCAAGGAAAGAACAGCCCCACAGTGGTGGTTGATTTTCACTGTCAGGTTCACTGGCTCAGCATCACCTAGGAGATGATGTCTGTAAGGGTTCTTCCAGAAAAGCTTAATTGAAGAGGTAGGACCTGCGTTGAACCTTATCAGTACCATCCCATGGGCTGGAAGCCAAGACTGAATGAAAAGGAGAAGGAATTGAGTCACTAGCATCTGTCTCTCTGCTTACTGACTGTGGATACAATCTGATCAGTTCCCTTGTGCTCTGGTCTGCAGACCTTTTCTGCCACAAAAGAATGGCCTGTATTGACCAGCCAAAACCAAACCTTTCTTTCTTTAGGTTGTTTCTATCAGGCTATTTTCATAACAGTGAAAAAATGAATACATCAACCATACCAAATGAAAAGAGAAAAGTTATTGGGCTTATGTAGCTACCACAGTTCCTGTGTTCTGTGCTGAAACCAGACATTGCTCTGTAGGTTGAGATACCTTCCGCTCCTCGCTATTTTTTTCTCGTTTGGAAATCTCTTCAGAGTTGCATCTTTCCTGATACTTCTAGAAGTTTTCCAAGCATATGTCGATCCATATTGCTCTCCTGTTTCCTTTCTACTCCATGAAATAGGAAGTCTATTATGGTAGAAACAACCATGCACCATTAATTCTAAGATTGACTTTAATTTGAGCTTGATTGGGTCTATTTACAAGTCCTAAACTGTTCAAATTGTCAGGTGTTTTCTTAACAACACACTAACTCCCCAGGTAAGAGGAAGGACTGAGGTACCAGGTCCTGCTGCAAGTATTTTTAACTCATTTGATTGCAAATCATTTTTAACTTCTCTTTATTTCCCTAGACTCTATTTCACTGCCAGGCTTTTAAGAGACTCTCAATAAGGCTTTATGGCAGAGGAGGATTGTCATCACCATGATAATAATGTGCATGCATCTGGCCACTTGTAAATGTTTTGAATTTGTTAATTCAGTAACCACAGAATAATAGTTATAATAGCCATGATAGAATGCAATACTCATTTTCCCTGAACGTGAAGCTAAAAGAAAAGAAATGATGTGTGCTAATGTGTGAGTATGCATGTGTGTGTGTGTGTGTGTGTGTGTGTAGAGCAGAGATAGAGCCACACATTCTGATTATTTCAGAAATCAGGACTCAAATCAAATAACTAGGTGAAGAAAAATTCTTAATGCTCTTTTAACAGGAGTTTCCCTTTGCTACCTGAGTGTGTTCCCCAGGAGTTTGATGTGGTCATCTTTTGGTTGCTCAAGCAAAATATATTCTATCTTATTTCTCTCTCCTTTGGTACCTTATATGGAACTGGTGGCTGTAGCTTCCAACCCAACTGAAGCTATATAAGTGATAAGAGCTAGGAATGAGACAATTTTCAATTCTCCTCTTTCATGCTATATTTATACAATATAGATCACCAGTTCTTAAATCTGTAATAGGGAATCATTTGAGAAGATTTTTTGAGAGAGAATTTCAATACCTGTTATGATAAAATAATAAATAGGAATGGAATTGGAAAAGAATAGGCTCAGTTGATATTTCTCTTAATGCTTTGTGAAATTACCCAAGAAATAAGAGGCACGGCATCTTAGGTGTAAGACCTGGAACAGAAGACAGATTTCTCAGGATGAATACAAGATGGTTGTTGTTTTGTCTTAATATATACCTATGTGTGTCTCTGTGTAAGTAGAGGTGCTATCAAAGTCCACAGAATGATACTAGATCCCTTAGAACTGGAGTAACAAGTGGGTGTGGGTGTGCTGGGAACCAAGCTCTGGTCCTTTGCAAGAGCACCAAGCACTCTTAACCACTGAAATATCTCTCCATTCCTGGTTATGGTTCAGAGAGAAGCACTTCTTAATACTTTATGAGTAAGCTTTAAGATTTAAGATATGAGAACTATGCCTGTAGTACATTTATATCTAAAGGAGGTTCTCCATTTAATTTTCATTGTGTGTATTATATATTAAACAGAGTATGTAATACCTCTGAGGTAAGTACTCTAGCCTTGGTATATATCTGTAATGCCAACCTAATGTCTGCTTCACAAACTAAATCCAATTTGGTCGGAAGTCTGGATTTTATTTGAAAGGCTCAGCAAAACTTGAAGGTATTACAAGATGAAAACAATCAGAATGCCTAAAGAATGATGAGACTGTATCAGTGTTTTGGCTTTGGTGGTACATTTCTTATTTCTTTCTTAAATTTTATTTTAAGCTTTATTATTAAAAGGTTAACACACACATACACACACACACACACACACACACACACAGAGAGAGAGAGAGAGAGAGAGAGAGAGAGAGATATTCATAAGAACCAAAGACAATACAATTTAATGCAATTGAATTTATATGCAATTTGTTTAGCGTTGGACACAAAACTCTCCTCTTGAAAGACTCACTAAAATCCACTGGAAGACATTTGTAGCATGATAGCACAGCTACAAGTTAACTGCAATGCTAAACCCTCTACACATTTATAGTAACAGTCTCACATAGGTCATTTAGTCATCTCTTGGTTTTTCAATCCTAAAAACATAAATCAAAATATTAAGACACTATTTTTTTAAATGTAATATTCTAGTTATTTTTTCAGACTTCAAACAACTGTGAGGTTTCAAACAAGTACTTATTTTAAAACGACCTTGTAGTGATTGACAACAGAATGACAGATGCTACATTGAGCAGCGTGGAGGCCACTGCACGTCGCTTTCCCAATCTCCACATCAAGCATCAGTTCATCTTTGGCACGGGCACTTGTCTGAAGCCAGTGAAGCTGTCCAGACTTTGCCCATCACTTCTTACTTAGTGCTCATCAAGCCAGCAACTCTCACACTGTTACTTAGAAACTTTCCAGAAGTGGCCCAAGGAAAGCTTTCATAAAACCAAGACACATCATAGCCTCAAGGCTATAAAGCTTTATGCTGTGTCTAGACCTTAGATCGGTGGATCTCAACCTTCCTGATGCTGTGACCCTTTAATATGGTTCCTTATGTTGGGGTAAACCTCAACCACAAATTATTTTTATTGCTACTTTACAACTGTAATTTTGCTACTGTTGTGCATTGTAATGTTAATATATGTGTTTTCCAATGGTGTTAAGCAATGCCTTTAATAGGGTCATTAAACCCTCAAAGGGGTTGCAACCTATAGCTTAGGAGAAAAATCTAACAGAGAGTGTATGTCTTGGGAAGAATGATATAAGTTTTTAAATTTTTTATTCCTTTCCTTTCTTCCTCCTTGTCATTTTTCCCAAAGCACTTACTATCTATTTGTATTTTCTTTTCTAGGACACCACCAACAAACAAACACTTTTGTAGTTTAGAGCTAAATCTCTGTCTTTTTCGGTGCTAGGGAGCAAACTCAGTATTTCTAGGCAAGCACTCTGCCATTGAGCAAATCTCCAGCTCCAGTCCCAGTTTCTCTTTTTTCATGATAGAGATTTACAGTCTTAATTATAGTCCAGACTTTCTTTGAACTCACTGGCCTGAAATTTGTGGTTATTCTCCCAATTCAGCCTCTCTAGTGTTGGAATTCTGAATATGTTCCATCATGATGCCCTTCAATTATTTTCTTATTTTAAAAACATTGGCATTGCATTTTTTCTTTTTAAATCGCCTGTAAAGCAGATTATTTTGTGTTTGTGTGTGTGTTAAATGCAGTCTTGGAATACTTCCCCAACTTCTCTGAAGGTCAGACTGACTCTGCAGCAGATGTATTAGACTCAGTGTGATGCGATCTGACTCTAGGTATTTCCTGATCAAGCCAACTCACTGAAAAGCTGGACTCTGGGCTTTAATTTGGAGAACTGAGCTGAGAAACTCAGGTGTTCAGATACTATGGGCCCGTGATTATCAGAAGCCACAGTGCTTGTTCCTAGAGCTATCACAAAATAGCTGGCTTGGAATAAAAGAAGGGTCTCATAGTTCTGGTGACCAGAATTTCAAAATAGAGATACCGACAGGATTGATATATCTTGGGGTTTGAAGGAACCATCATCTTTATGCTGCTGTCCTGGTCTCTGAGGGTCACCACCATCTCTGGTGCCTCAGTGCAATTGCTGGCTCTATGTTACCTTGACTTTTCTTCTTTTTCATAACCACCAGTCCCTAGATATATGCTCACTGTCATCTAGTGTGACCTTATCTTACCCAATTATACCTTTAAATACCCCATTTATTGATATCTCATCCAGGCATGAATGCATGGGAGCCCTAGTCCACCTAGAGCCAAAGGCAGAGGAGATACATAGAGAGGCAGGGACAACCTCTTAGAACTAAATGACCAGCTCTGCTGACCTAGAGAACAAGACTTGGTTGGTGGTTGTCCACCTGAGTAGTCATAAGAACAAGAATTTCATCATGTTTTGGATAGTAAAATATATTCCATGTATTTTAATGACTTAATTATAATAGAAAGTCGAAAGGAATGACAGTGAGGGTGTGGACAGAGAGGCAAAGAAGTCTTTAAGCAGCACAGCCTCTCTGCCTACCCTGCTGGCTGGAATATCTTTGTGTTAACTCCCTCTTCTTCTAGCTTGCTTTCCCTTTGCTTGGAAATCCCACTCTGTACAGTTCTTGTATACTTGTATTTTTTTCCTGAGCTCTAGCTGCTGGTTAACTACAACTCAGTCAAGGCTATTTGAAGCAGTGGCTTTTTGCTTTGGCTTTGAAAACACTGTGCTTGGTTAAGGCACTGGGTTAAATTTTGGGCCTGGGGGCTGACTGTGTAAGACCCCCAAAACCGAGGGTGCCCCAGCACCCCACACCCTGGAAGGCGACACCCAAATCACTCGCGAGAAATGGTCTCGATGCAATAGCATGAGGATTTCTTTATTTCCAGAATTCTGGGTTCCATAGCCGCCGTGCACCACGCAGGGTCAGAGGACTATGGACCACGAGTGCCGAATTGAGACAGCTTTTATAAGTTTACGACAGAACCCGAGAATCACAAACCAATCATTTCTTAGCATGGAGGGACCTCGAAATGCGAGCTAATTGATTTGTACCACTCCATAGTTTGTAGGCCAATCAGTTTAAATTATCGGAGCCCGTGCTCAGTGAACCAATTAGTTTCCTATAACGTCTACAGCTACGTGAACTCCTGCTTAGGGGTAATGGCGTAAGTTTACAGAAGCAAGATAAGCTTAGCCCATTTCCAGTTACCCTATGGGGCCAGGATCACCTATTCAAGGCCTTTCTGCTAGGTCTAAACAAAGGGCGGGCTCTGGAATGTGACCTTTTACCTAGTTTCTAACAAAGCGAGATAGCATTTTAAACTACTGATTTCTTGGGGTCATTAGAATTAGGCTGTATTATTTTTTATCCTTTCAACTGAGGTGTTTCAGATGAGACCCAGCTAATGAGTGCTAACCTAAAGTGATCTGATTAGCTTCATTCTACTCCATGACAAGGTGTCTGAGTCTTGGAAGCAGTCCTCACTACACATAGGAAGAAACCAGCACTGTCGATCGGCACTGCCCTAGACACACTTCCTTTCCCATAATTCCCCTCTTTCCTAATGCACCTTTCACCCCCATCACAGACACTTCCTGTAACGGCTTTTCCTGGTTGTCAACTTGGCTGTATCTGGAATGAACTATAATCAATCCAGAATTGAAAGACTCACCTGTGATCCAGATCTTGAGGCTGGGAGATACAAGTTTCTAACTTGGATCTTGGTATGGACATCTTGAGGCATAATGGCTATGAATCCTGGGAGACTAAGGCAAGGAGATTTCTGAGTTCATAGTTGACCTGGGACAAAACAAGTCCCAGATCCAGGCATGGTGGTACACACTTTTAATATGGGCCACACCTTCTGCTGGCGATCTACATAAGGATTTTGGAAGAAGGAAGATTTGCTATTCTTCACCTGCTTGCATTTACTTGCCAGCACATCTGTTGGAACCTACTTCTACAGAAGACCAACTGAAACAACTAGTCTTGTGTTACCGAGCAACTACTGGATTCTTGGACTTCCCATTCACAGCGGCCCATTGTTAGGGAGTTGGACTATAGACTGTAAGTCATCATAACAAATTCCCTTACTATATTGTAACTGCCCACAATTACATTGAGCGAGTTACCTGGAAGGGAAGCTGGGGATGTATGAGAAGGTGGCAAAAAGATAACCAAGATACCACCTGCTATTCAAGGTCTCGAAGTTTAATGAAGAACTCCAAATATGTAGGCAGGGGAAAACCCTTCCCCCAAAGGTTGGAAGCTTCTCAGCAGAACCAGTTGAGTTGCTGTGCAGGTGGCTGTTGTTTCTCAGGAAACTGCAGGTCCTTGAAGAACACCTTGGTCTGAGCCTCCACCCTAGGCGGAGGAGATAATGGCTAACACAGGAGTTCCTGCTCAAAGGCTGGGAGAAGAACTTCACATTGGTTGATGTCAGTTCCTGCCAGGTGGCATGGCACCTCAACAAGGCTCTCTACACTATATAGAGACTATCCGTAAGTTCTGTGACTCTACAAACCTGACTAATACACTTCCTAATCCTCTTTACAGATCCAAATACCACTCAGTTCTAGTTTTTATAGGAAATGTCTTTTACAGTTGGCTCAGCAAGCTGTTCTACTTCTCTTCTTGGGTCACTACAATCTTATCTTACATGTTCTTTTATTTTCTTCTCAACCATCTTCCTGTCTCCTCCATAGCTAGACCTACTCCAGTGCCCTTTGAAAGGGGGGAAATCACAACATCGTATCTTTTTCTTAAACAGGTGTGTACATACAACCTCACAAAATGAAATATCGTGGCTCCCAACACCTGAGGGTAACCCAAGTTTTCTTTTCTAATTTCCCTTTTGCTAGTTCATATCATATCCCTGTCTGTCTTCCCATCACCATGTCCTTCCTCACCCTGAAGCATGGAAGACAGACTTTTCTCACTTTCAGTTTAAACATAACTACACTTTCTTTCCCTCGTCTTTCTCCGTCTGGAAGGTGCTTCCTTGTTTTCTCCTTATCCTTGGGATATAAGCATAATTGTTTCTGCATACAGTCACCCCAGCTCACGGCACACTCATGATCATGTTGAAAACTAACATCTTCCTATTACTTCTTGCATTAGACTGTGGGCTTTTTAGGCCCTGTAGTATAGCTAGCATCTGATCCAGTTTAGATACTGAGAAAGTTGTATGTGAATGTTACATTTTTGCATATTTGAATATGTTTGTGTATATGTGAATATGGATGTGTGAATGTGTGTGTGTGTGAGTGTGTGTGTGAGTGAATGTGAGTGTGTATGTGAATGTGTGTGAATGTGTGCGGTGTGTGTGGTGTGTGTGAGTGTGTGCTTGTGAATGTGTGTGTGTGTGTGTGTGTGTGTGTGTGTGGTGTACATGTGGGAGGCTGACGTTGATACTGGGGATCATCCTGAGTTATTCTTCCTTTTTTTTCATTGAGGCAGGTTTTCTCAATTAAACTCAGGGCTCCCTAGTATGGCTAACCAGCTTGTTCTGGGACCCTCACTTTTTACCGTACGAAGTTGGAAATACAGGTGGCTGCTATACCCACTCAGTCTTCACATTGCTTCTGGGAATCTGAACTCTTGTCCTCTTGTCTACGTGGCAGATGGCTTAGCTATGAGTCACCTTCCCAGTGCTGAACAGCATTTGTTTCTTTGTAGGTTCGTTTTCCTTTTCCTTTTCTATTTTTTTTAACTTAGAGAATGAGGAGGGTTATAAACTCACACACAGCACTGGTGGTTGTGAGTCACCAGCTGTGAACCCTCCAAGAAGGAAAAATCTAGGTTTAGAATCTCAGACAGTACATTCCACAGATTCTGGGAGGCTGGCCTTTGAGGCAATTTAGGAAGATCCTTAGATTAAGTTGTCTGCCTTTTGTGTGGCTGGAATCCATTCACCAACAGGCAAGATCCAAAAGAGGGATAAGATGGGCTGGTTTGCCAGTGTGTTCTCCTGCCGTGGAGTAGCCAGTACTTCTTAAGCTATTTAAGCAGAGCCTCAGCCCCATCAAACATTTCCGGTGCAGTAGAGAGGCTACAGTGCACGATTATGTAATCTGGGCTGCTGAGAAGGGAGAATTAGGTGGTGAATGTTAACTGGATTACAGTAGGGATCGCTCTGCACCGAGGTGCTCACTTAACACCTCGACAGGGGTTGGACCTTGGATTTTGTTTCCTACTCTGTGCAGCTGCCTCTCCTGATCTTTCCTCCATGCTCTCTATTTTAACTTAGTGTCCAAGTTTGCAACAGCCACGTTTATTTGCCTATTTGATCGAATCAGCATCTACAGCCCAGAGGCAGAACGATGCAAGGATGGAAGGAGCCAAGAGGCTGAACGTATCTCTAAACTTTCCCCGGGACACACTTAACTTGCTCTACTCACATAGTTTGCTAACTTTCTGTTTGCAGAAAGTCTCGTAAATGCTGTGCAAGGATTATTTGGTGTGTGACTTATCCAGTGCTATTACAATTCACATATGACATTGATAAGAACAGACATAGAGGGGATTCCGGAGTATACTGAGGTTGGATGGGTTCAAAGCTCAACATATTTTCATTTAATTAAGTTTAAAAATATTAAATACATTTTATGTGTATGGGTATTTTACCTGCAATTATAACTGTGCACCATGTTCACACAGTGCATACAGAGGCCAGAAGACGGTTTTGGATCCTCTAGAACTGGAAATAGAGGTGGTTGTCAGCTGTCATTTCGGTACGAGGAACAGAACCCCTCTGCAAGAGCAGCCAGTGCTCTCAGCTGCTGACACATCTCTTCAATCGTTAATTAAGAGTGTGTGTGTGTGTGTGTATGTGTGTGTGTGTGTGTTTGTTCCATGGCGAGCATGTGGAAGACAGAAGACAGAAGAGAACTTGTAGGCGTCAATTCTCTCCTTCCACATGAATCCTGAAGATCCCACTCAGAGCGTCATTGGGCTGAGACAATCATACACATGATTTTAAAACTGGGTTCAGTACAGAAGTCAGAATCTGGCTTTTTTTTTCTTCTTCTGAACTTTCCTTCTTTCATTTAGCATCATGGTCTCAGTTCCATGCACTGAAGAACTTGAGGTCTTAGCCACTGTGCTGACAAATGGCTTCTAACGTTTTCACTCCTGAGCACTTCATTATACTCACGAGGCATGGAAGATGGAAATGTCACCACCTCAATGTTCCCACTCTGAGTACCAGGAGAGAAGAACATGGAGTTTGTCCTCACCTGTAGGGCAAACTGAAAATGTTTAATAGGTCTGGGAAGGGGTGATTCTGGATCTAGCAATTAAACATATTTGGTTATAAATCGTTTCCCCAGGTCCTCTCAGCAGAACACCTAAGGATCTGCTATTATGTTCTCTGCTGCTTTTGAAAATCCAAAACTAAACTTGTACCAAGAATCATCAGATAAGTGTAGTTAAATTCAACTGGTTGGGGCTATGATTTAGAAAGCATCAATAAGCCACAAAGAGAATATTTATTTATTCATCCAGGTCTCAAATTACTTCAAATGTCATTATCAAAGCCCAGTGGTTGAATTTCTGTTCATTGTGCAACATTTTGAGATGTTATTTGAACACTGACTAGGGTTTATCTCTCATATCTCCCTACAATAAAAGTAATTTTGGCTTAGTAAATAATACATTTCTGTTCATCCCTTTAAAATGGATATTTTGAGAGATTAAAGTCTTACATGACTTGAAGCCTTTTTATTCTTTGCAGTAGTAAATGTAACAGGTCTTAGAGTATCTTTCGACTTCCAACTGTATTGATTGTATCAGTAAAATAACTATATACCCAATTTTGGATCAAGTCTATTGTGAAATTGTATGAATGGTTATTTATTTAGCTGATATGCATGTGTTATTTATCATTATTATTTGACTTACATATATGCATGTGTGTGCCTGTATGTATGTGCACTTGAGTGCAATGTCTGTGGAGGCCAGAAGAGGGCACTGGATCCCCTGGAGCTGCAAGTACAGAATATTATGTGGCTCCCAAAGTGGTGTTGGGAACTGAACTCATCTTTTACTACAGGAAAATGTGGTTTTCACTGGTGAGCCATCTCTCCAGTCTTAAGCTATATATTTTTTCCTGTATATTTCTCAATAATTATACTTTCAAAAAATGTAATTCTGGCTCCCCAACTTACTTGCCATTCAGCATGCCTTCTCCGGCACATTTGTTATTCTGAGCTTGGTTGTAGGTGGTGGTTTTACATGTTTTCTTCAGCATATATTTTCTTAGTGTGAACCGCATAACAGGCTTGATGTCAGTACAAACTCACTTAGCATTTTAATCTGAATCTCACTTAATCCTTGTCACTTGGCTGACACAGACTGCACATTCGCCATGCCAGTTTAAACATTCCGGAAACATTTGGTCATGAATAAAAGAACACTGCAGCTGTTCCAACCCTCAGGTAGCACAAGACTCTTCTCACAGAGCTGTTCCAGGAAGATGTAAATTCATATTGACCTTGATCCCTCACCTGGGAGATCAGCAGATGAAGAGGGCTGGATTTTTTTCTTCTTTCTTTCTTTCTTTCTTTCTTTCTTTCTTTCTTTCTTTCTTTCTTTCTTTCTTTCTTTCTTTCTTTCTTTCTTCTTTCTTTCTCTCTCTCTTTCTTCCTTCCTCTCTTCCTCCCTCCCTCCCTCCCTCCCTCCCCCTCCCTCCCTCCCTCCCTCCCTCTCTCTCTCTCCCTCCCTCCCTCCCTCCCTCCCTCCCTCTCTCTCTCTCTCTCTCTCTCTCTCTCTCTCTCTCTCTCTTTCTTTCTTTTCTTTCTTTCTTTCTTTCTTTCTTTCTTTCTTTTTTCTGTAAACTGTTCTCTCTCCCAAGTTTATTAAACACTTCAGTAAATCCTGCTCAAGGAAAAGGGTCTGTACTAATAGTTATTTTTAAGGATCATTTTATCTTTCTTCTCAATTTGATAATGTCTTTCAAAAAGTTTACCTAGTTGAGAATTTAAAACATTCTTTACTATTTTATTGTGTGTGTGCATGCACAGCACTGGAGACTGAACCTAGAACACTGAGCAGGCTAGGCAAGCATGGTGCTGTGAGCTGCATCCCCAGACTTTCTCTGAATATGCCTAAAACAAAATGTCAGGGAACCAATGCACCTCCACACTTGATCCCGAATTATTTTTTTCAAATGCAAATCTGTCTGCTGTTGAGACCATTGATGGGACTGTCTATTGCTATATCTTCTGTGGTCCAGTGGTGACTAATTGGTGTAAATAAGCTAAACTGTAACCACTGGACGTCTCCATCCTCCTCACAAACCTGTATGGAGTCTTCTTCATTTGAAGAATCACTGTATTGCTTCCTCTGGACCTCTTGACTTTCTTTATTTGTCAGGACAACAATTCCAGGGGCTTGCCTATAGAGCATCCTCACTGCAGGGTGTCTGGGGCTCTGTCTCTTAAATGATGACCTTTATCTCTACTGCAAAGGAATCAAGGATAAAGTAAGAATCTGGGAACCGGAACACTAGCTTTGAAATCTCTTTCTTGGAAGTGATATCACTCCCTGCTCATTTGAAACAGTAAGGAGAGTTTTACATTAATCCAACTCGGGCCTGGGCAGAGAATCTAAACTGACCAACAGTACTCGGAGCTACAGCATACCTGTTGGTTATTTTTCCTCAGTGCTGTGACAGAACAGCTCACAAGAAGTGAGTGAGGGAGAAAGAGAGTTGGTCTTGGTTTATGGATTAAGGAGGTCCAGTCCATAGTGGCAGGGAAACCATGGCAACATGAGTGAGAGGCTGCTCAGTCATGTCCAGGTGGCTATGTCAGGAAACAGAAAGGCACAGGAAGTAGAACCTGGTTATAAATGTCAAGCCCCGCTCGGAGTGAACCACTTTCTCCAGGGAGGCTCTATCTCTTCATAAAATTTTCAAACTCTTAAACAGTACCCCCCCCCAGTTGGGGACCAAGTATTCAATTACTTGTGTCTTTGGGGGGATCTTTTCCAGCTAAACTCTTAACAGCCTTGAAGAAAGAATTCCTATAAAGCGTCCAGGGAATGGTCTGCTAGGTACAGAATTCCCATTCCCATTCCAGATTCAGCTCAACATACACATCTTCACATGGCCATGATGTAGACTCAAGCAAAATGAAAGAGTGTGGCCTATTGTCCAAAGTTACTAAGAGCTTCAGGGGGAGTGATGTCAGAGAATTTAAAGCATGAGACCATTTTAACTACTAGCTCATGTGCAACTGTGCAGGTTGGGTGGTTTTGGGAACATTCTAGAGAGGGAGAGAAGAAAGGACCCTTGGGGACTTATCTGCAAATACTGAATTAAATGTGCATGCTTTTTCAGGGAGAAGTGTAGAGCCAAGCAGATTGTCTGTCTGTCTCCCAGGAGCTGCTGTGAGGACGAATAAAGCAGTGTGAGGCTGAGGATTTTCTCTTTACAAGTCCTTATAGGGAGGTGACCTGCACGCTCAAGGCATACTAATTTTCCTAACAGTGATTTAATGATGTTAATTACACTGCTGCACCTGAGCTATCTCGCTCTTCTAATTTCCTTAGAGGATGAAGTTTGAGACACTTATCTCTGCCCTGATGTTCTCTAGAGGATGAACTATGGTAGCCTGCCAATAAGTATTAGGAGTCAATCTGTATATGCACGGCTGTCTGAATGACAGGCTCACTCAAGAGGCAGACAGGACAGAGCTCTGTCCTTTGTACCCTTCTTGAAGAACTGTAAGGACTACCCCTGGCTTTAGAACTTACAAATATCATCTCGATCATTCTAAAATGGAAGCTCATCACAGTGTTTTGGAGTGAACACTCTATGGAGTGCTGTGTTTATATGTAAAGGGCATGAGAAACGGCAGCTGCTAAGGTCTAGTCACCTGCCGGGCTAACCCTGGCTGCAGATCGTTATCACAGTTATGGTTTTGAAGGAACAGAAAGATCCAGGTTGTCCTGGCCAGAGTCACTTGGATCATTTTGCCTTGTTTTCGGGAGCAGAAAGAGCTCCATGAAAAGTAGTCACTGTAACCTCACAATATTTAAATATGAGTTGGCAGCTTGGAAACTATCCACAGACAAGGTCATCTAAATCTTCAAGGTTTTCCACTTGACAAGTGAGTCATCTGCCTCCTTCACTGAGCAAGTCTGCGGCTCCCACTCCAGCAACGCCAAGCATCTATGTGTTGGCTAAGCTCAGAGATGAGTGACTCCTGTCTGTGTGGATTGCACAGTTGCTCTGAATGTCACCGACAGTGCCAGTCCATGGAACTTCAGGTGACTGGCCTCATCAGCTCCTTAAGAGTTGCCTCAACTGACTGTGAGAGTCCCAGGGAAGTTGGGGGAGAATTCTGCCTCCTGAGCATGGAAAGCATGGCTTAATGCTGACTAGTGAGACCCTTGGCATTCGTGATGGTGAAGAAATACAATATGTCAGCACCAGATTCTGTGGGTGCACATGGACTCAGGTGAGGGCAGCCAGCTGAGTTAGTAGACTGTGCTATCTCACTGCCTTTCCCTCTGCCTATGACTCCCTCTCCTCCCTCATCTCTCTCCTCTTTTCCCCCTTCCCCCAACACCCCACCTCCTGCTCTTCTGTTCCTCTCCTCTTTGGTTCTTTCTAAGTTTTAATGTATCTGTATTTTTTTTTTTTTTTTAGTCAGGCTTTTGCTGCATACCTCAGGCCGGCCTTGAATCCACCCTGTGTTCCAGACTGGTGGCAACCCTGCAGAGACCTCCTTGCCTTGGTCCTTATGGCACTGGAATTGTAAGTGTGAGTCACTGCTCCTGGTTCTTGAACATGAGCATCTCTGAGTAGCTGAGACGAAGTGTCAGAAATGCCGCAGGCTGCTAACTTCAGCAACAAGGTGAAGCTGCAAACACCACATTATGAGGTTTTATTCCGTGAAATAATAATAGGGAAAAAAGTCATCAAGTGACTGTGTAAATGTCACCAGTCCACTTTGGTATCTTTTTGTTTTATCATCACAGTCTACAGATTTAGTTAGATTCAGAGGAAGAGAGGATAGAGGCTCACCTGAAACCATCATAGGAGAATTTAACCCAGGTACTTCTATAATTATCTGACGATACTTCTGTTGCTCTTAATGGTCACTGTGAATGAATGAAGACTGTTGGAAGGCAAGGTTAAAAAGGTTTTAGTAGGGACTAGGCCGGCGACCAGCTGAAAAGTTGTTTAGTTACTCAGATTTGTCTTTATTTTCAAGTTTAATACTTTTGAGTGAATGTTTGCTAGTCTGCTTTGATTAACTGAAAATATTCTCTTGTGGGTAGTTTGGAAGGAGTTTATCTTTAAGACTCTGTTATGTTTCAAACCCAGAGCAAGCAGCTGAGGAGTCTACTTAACATAGCAAATGGAGGTTCTCCCAGCATCCCTCAGTTCCTGCTGGTTACAAGGTGTGGCTGGCATAGCCTTCCCTCCACCCTGAAGTCTCCAGCCTAGGGGCTGGGCTGCTCTTTCCCCAGAAGCTCTTTCATATATATATATATATATAAACTTTGGTTATCTGCTCTTTTTGTATCCCATTGTACCTGTGGCCTCCTGGCTGCCCAGATCTCTGTCCTCCCATGATCTCTCTGTACTTGGCTCTCTTCTCTCCCTTCCCCTCCCACTCTTTCCATGGCTCAGTGGTCATGACCACTCTGGACTCTCCCAGATGTGTCTGCCTCCAGCTATGTTCTCCCACGTATCTATAATAAATGTTTCCCTCCACCATAGCTAGGAGCAGCCATGCCCTCTCCTTTCCTTTTAATTTCTCTTTCTTTTTTTCATTCAGATACAATAGAAGACACAATAGATCATGTATTCTCTCACTCTGTACAAATCGAAAGATCAGTGGAGGAGCCATTATTGAGAAGGGGTGCGTGGTAGTTTGAATGAGAAATGTTACCCACAGGCTCAGGTATTTGAACAGTTGGTCTCCAGTTGGTGGCTCTGTTTGGAGAGGTTATGAGGTGGTTCATCTTCCCTACTGGAGGAAGTATGTCACAGGGGGTGGGTTTTGATTGCTAAAAACTTCGCCTCACTTTTAGTTTATTCCCTGCTTCTTGTTTATCCTTGAAGATGTCTTGCTCCAGCTGCCATGCGGGCCAACTTGCCACGCCTCCTTTCCATGATGGACACTTTTCCCTCTAGAACTGCAAATCCAAACAGTCTCTTTCTTTTATAAGTTGCCTTGATTATGTAATTAATACGGTGTTAAAATATGATCTTAAAATATTTTGTAACCTTCATGCGCATACACAGTGTAGTTGGATCAAACTCATTCACTTCTTGCTCTCCCCTTTCCAGATCCTCTCTTACCTTTCACATGCTCTCTCTCATGCTTTGTAAAGCTTTGTCGTTGTTTAGTGCCTACTGAGTTAATTTAGTGTCATCTACATGCAGATGGTGTGGAGCCATTTACTGGGGCATAGATAGCATCTCAGGGACCATATCCCTGAAGAAAACTGATCCTCACTTTCCAGAAGTCATCAACTACCAATATCTCATGACCTCTTCCCCCATCTGTGTTGAGATTTTGGTTGGTTCATGTCTACAGCTGCACTCTCAGAAACTTGAGCTTTTATATCAAACTACTGTGGAATCGTCCTTCTGATCTGTGACTTTGGGTATGTGTGGGTCTGAGTTTCGCCCCTCTGTTGCTAGACTGCGTTTACCCTGTACCACCGCTGTCTGGTGCAGGGCTTCAGGGAAGCAATGAGATATAGCTAGGGGTAGGAAAATGCAGCCTAAGGTGTAGGAGGCTGAAGCTGGGGTTCCCAAGCTCCCCAGCATCTAGTTGGTGCTAGAAAACTAGAGGAGTCAGGAACAAAGTTGGGGGCCCTCAGGCTGAGGGCAATGACGATCCTCTGTGGAAGACTTAGGCAGTGGATTGGTAGTCAAAGACTTTTCCCACGCTCCCCACTACAGCTCTTGATGGAAGAGAAAGTCCATATTTATCCATACCATTTATTGACTATTCGTCATGGGAAATGGACACACACCATCTTCTCAGGGTGGACCAGAGATTAAATACTCTTTGCAGGAAGAAATCTCTGGGAAAGGAAGCTTATTGGCTAAAGTCTCAGGGCCTCTGGATCCCTCATTAGCATGGAGAACTCTCTTCTGGGCTACATGCCCACAGGTCACAGCTTCCTATGTGAGAAGCACGGCAGGTGTTCCAGGCCAGGAATCTAGTAAGGAGCAGACAGGCAGCCACCATCTCAGGTGGGTACCTGCATGCCAGGGTCTCAGACCCACTCAACCTTATCGAGTTTCCTGGCATGTTCCATTGTCCCACAGATGTGTTTCTCAGACACTCCAACTTTTTGATATGCACAATGGAGATTATAGCATGAGAGTAGGCTGCATTTGATAGCTCCTAGTCTGATGTGTTCATAATTCACATTATAGAGTTCATTGTGAGGAATGATCAATCAGTGAAAATTTTCATATGCCACTCAGTGAATCTGTACTAGTCTTCTTTCCATGCTTTCTATAATTTCTGAATAAAAGATTCTGCCTAGGAGTTAGCTTCTACCATTGTCTTTGCCATTTCCTGGTGGGTTCAAGATTTCCCTCATTGTCACAATGAATGGTGGCCTACATACCTATGGCAAGGTCTTTACTTTCCCAATGGTACAGAGATTAAAACTTTTGTTACTATAGTCTCTGAGCTTGCAGAAATCACACTACTATTTTTAAAACCTCTTATAACATGTTAGATACCAAGGTGATCATGGATGATTTCTTTTTTGCATTGAAATATTTCTTACAGTATTTCTTCAGTGTATGAACTACCTAGAGACATGGCCTATTTCAGTTACAATCAGTAGTCATACCTGGCAGGACTGGGGAGGCCTGTACTGCCCAGCTTCTGTGTCCCTCTCCATGACATTTCCAAGGCCCTCTGTGGGCCTCACGAGTCACTTAGCAAGCTGTCCAGTGTCACAGTGGTTGATTAGGACAAGGGGTCAATCTGAGAGTAAATGGGTGAGAGTTGAATGGGTGTCCACTTATTTCAATATGGTAGTGTCTTAGTCATTGCTCTATTGCTGTGAAGAGATACTATGGCTGTAGTGGCTGGTTTCATGTGTCATATTGACACAGACTGGAATTATCACAGAGAAAGGAGCTTCAGTTGGGGAAGTGCCTCCATGAGATCCAGCTGTAAGACATTTTCTCAATTGTGATCAAGCGGGGAGGGCCCATTGTGGGTGGTGCCATCCCTGGGCTGGTACTCTTGGGTTCTATAAGAGAGCAGGCTGAGCAAGCCAGGGGAAGCAAGCCAGTAAGAAACATCTCTCCATGGTCTCTGGATCAGCTCCTGCTTTCTGACTTGCTTGAGTTCCAGTCCTGACTTCCTTTAGTGATGCACAGCAATGTGGAAATGGAAGCTGAATAAACCCTTTCCTCCCAACTTGCTTCTTGGTCATTATGTTTGTGCAGGAATAGAAACCCTGACTAAGACAATGACCAAGGCTTTGTACAGTTTTAGTCCATTATTATCATGGCAGAGAGCATGGCAGCACACAGGCTGGAGCACTAGCTGGAGCACTAGCTGGAGCACTAGCTGGAGCACTAGCTGGAGCACTGGCTGGAGCACTAGCTGGAGCACTGGCTGGAGCACTAGCTGAGAAGATTGCAGGCAGGGGTCAGGGGAGAGAGCGAGTCGGGGACCAGAGACTAGGCCGGGAGGGGCCTGGTATGGGCTTTTGAAACCCCAAACCCACTCCCAGTGATACACCTCCTCCAACAAGGTTTCACTGTACTTCAACAAGGCCTGGCTCCTAACCCTTCCAAGCAGTTCATTAACTTGGGACGAACAATGCAAATATTAAAGCACCAGGGGCCTTTCTTCTTCAGACCACCACAGTTAGCCTGGAGCCAAAGGAGCAAGATCAGAAGCAGGAATGAGAGGAGGAGAGGGAGAGGAAGGGGGAGAAGGAAGGAAGAGGGGAGGGAAGAAAGTAAAGGTGGTGCAGGGAGGGAGGAAAGATGGGGCACTCATTCTCTCAGCCATCAATGTTCTTCAAGAAATGGCAAAATGCAAGTCTCAGTGGATTAGTACAGATGTAGAGGAGGTTTATTACTCTGTTGTGGAGTCCCCAAAATAAGTGGGCATGATGGTTATCAGTCAGGGTGTTTCCATCTTGCCCATCTTTGCACAGACAGACAAGGAAATTCCTTGAGTGGAAGAACCTAAGTCAGAATACCATTTGTATGTGGGCGTGGTCAGTGGAGGTGGGAAGAGTGTCTGTTAATGGGCTTGTTCCACGCTGTGTGGTGTGAAAGTCCTCAGGTGCCATCTCCTTAAGCAGCTATCAGGTTTCTGCTGTGCCCGGAAGCCTGGGGTGGTGGCAGTTGCTTTCTCAATCTGAAGCCCACCAGCATATCTGTACCTGCCAGGGGTTGGCCCTGAGGACCACGCACACACCTAAGATCCTAGTGCATAGTCTGACATCTCTGACCTGTTTGAGCATAGCTATAAGCTACGGTGATCCTTGATAGGATATTAGGGAGAAAAGATACAGTCATTTATCTTTTAGATAAATGGAGTTGAATAATAAGTAGGTTATGTTTATACCTAATTGGCTCAGTAAATTTATTTTACCACAGCAGTTGTTTATTTGCTTAAAGGCACTCTATTTATTGTGGTGGTGAGGACCAAGTTAGAGTCATAATTTCCATAATTCTGCCATTTATTGTGTGTCTGAATTTTTGTGGCTCGTTCATGAATTGGCCTAAATAAAAACTGCCAATGACGGTACACAGTAATACAGTTTGAAAATAAGAGTGTGTCTGTAAACAAAGTGTCAATTATAGTTTATAGTCAATTTCACGCTTGCCCAAAGATTTAGAAGCAGAGGAATGAGTGTTGCAGAATATAGTTGGCTTGCCTCTCAGATCAGCGTTGAAATGGGTTATCCAGCTTTATATGACATTTTTATAGGAACAAAACGCATGTGAATCATTTTCATTCGTAATGATCCTGTACCTTGGGATTCCAGTGAGCCTGGGTGGGTAAATGAGTGAAATGCTTTTAGTAATAGAAAAGAAATGGAACAAATCTAGAAATAGTCTTCGTGCGGAGTATTCCATTTCTAACATTTGCATAAAGTCAATGTTCTTTGAAAGACCCTGACATTAGAACTTGCTTGAATCTTACTGTCTAATGACCCTTTGCTGATTTTGTCCTGTTTCGGAAATAAAATCATGTCTAAAATATTGTTAGTTTCTCCCCTATCATGGACAATTGAAGTCAAAATGGCCTGTTCACATAGTTTAACAAAGTTTCTAGAATGAATGGAAACAGGTCTGAGCAGTTGTGCATAACTAACATGTAGGGGTGTTAGATATGCTTGAGATTCAATTATTTTCTTTTGTTTCTTCTGTTGGTATGTTTTGTTCTGTTTTGTGTTTTTGAGGCAGGGTCTCACAATATACAGCCTTGGCTAGCTTGAAACTTACTATGTAGACCAGGATAGTCTTGAATTCAGAGAGATTTGCCTACCTCTCTAGTCCTAGAATTAAAGGTAAGTGCCACCATGCACAACACGGTTGGGGCTATTGAAATAATAAATATGTTTTAATTAACGTTTTACCCAATTTTGTGTTTCTGCTTGTGTATAGATGGAGGACAGAGCACAGCTCTAGGTGTCATTCCTCAAGACTCAATCATCTACCTTGGCTTTGTTTGAGATGCGCAACCCAGCCCCAGGGACTTGCCTGACTCTATCTCCCCAGTGCTTAAATTATAAGTGGGAGCCACCATATCTGACTTTGAAAACATTGTTATTGAGAATTTAACTAATTAGAGCAAGCACTTTACCAACTGAGCTATTGCTCTGGCCTGACCATGCATGCTAATGGTACCTTGCAAGATCCTCTTACTGAAGAGCGAGAATTGCGCTCAGAATTGCGAGCTTCTGTGGGATGCTGGAAAGTCACCAGAAGAGCTCTGTCGGATACTCTTCAGTAATTTCTCATGGGTTGGAGCCATAGCCTAGTGGTTCCTGCCCCCAAAAGTGCTGGCTGCTGAGGAGCTATTAGCCACTCTGCTTCTTCAGAAGCAGATAAATATTGGAAAAAGGCATAGTTTGGTATTGATGTCCTCACACAGCCAGTTCTTTGATGTATATGATGCCTTTTTAAAAATTAATTCACTTTCCATACCAAATCAGCCCCCTTCTCCTTGTATCCCTTCAATCAAGTCCTCCCCTATTCCACCTCCCCCTTCTCACCTCCCTGAACCAAGTCACTTCCGGACTGGGTGCATCCTCTCCTACTCAGGCCAGACAAAGTGGTCAGTTTAGGGGCGAAGGATCCTCAGGCAGGCAGGCAGATCACAAGCTCAGGGACAACCCCTGCTCCAGTTGTTGGGAGACCCCAATGAAGACCAAGCTGCTCATTTGCTACATATATGTAGGGCACCTAGGTCCAACCTGAGCTTACTGTTTGGTTGGTGATTCAGTCTCTGGGAGCCCCCAAGGATCCAGGTTGGTTGGCTCTGTAGGTCTTCCTGTGGAGTTCCTATCTCCTTCAGGTCCCTTGATCCTTCTCCCAGCTCTTCCATAAGACTCCCCAAGCTCCATCTAATGTTTGGGTGTGAGTCTCTGTATCTCTTTCCATTGGCTGCTGGGTGGAGCCTCTCAGAGGACAGTTCTGCTAAGTTCCTGTCTGCTAGTGTAACAGAATATCATTAATAGTGTCAGGGACTGGTTCTTGCCTGTGGGATGGGTCTCAATCTGGGGCAGTCACTGGTCGGGCATTTCCTCAGTCTCTGCTCTATCTTTGTCTCTTCACATCTTGTAGGCAGGGCACATTTTAGGTCAAAGGTTTGTGGATGGTTGCTGACCTTATCACTCCACTGGGAGTCCTTCTTGGCACAGGAAGTGCCCACTCCAGGATCCATATCCCCCACTGTTAGGAGTCTCAGAGTCACCCCCATTGACCCTCTGGGGCCTCCCCTGTCCCAGGTCTCTGGCATGTCCTAGATAATGTCCCCCTCCCCCAACCATTTGCCTTTTCTCTCTTGCTTTACTTATGTATGATCTACACCCCTGCCCTGCCCCCCTACTTATCCCCTCTTCCATGCAGCTCCCTCTTCCTATCCACCTCCAATATCAATTTTGTTTCCTCTTCTGAGAAAGAAATTTTTTTATAACCATCATCAAAGAGGGAAGCCTAGATGCTCCTTGGGTCTTGCTTTGTTTGAGACTGGGAAAAGAAAGGACCCTCTGATGTGGCCCAGGACGCTGCCCCCTGAAGGATAGGAATGGCATTTATTTTATTTTATTTATTTTTAAT
This sequence comes from Apodemus sylvaticus, assembly GCF_947179515.1. Classification (NCBI taxonomy): domain Eukaryota; kingdom Metazoa; phylum Chordata; class Mammalia; order Rodentia; family Muridae; genus Apodemus; species Apodemus sylvaticus. The sequence continues at coordinate 41,604,040 of NC_067485.1, read as the reverse complement.
ATTTTTATTTTCTATATTCTTTGTTTACATTCCAAATGATTTCCCCTTTCCCGGATCCCCCCTACCCATATGTCTCATAAACCTTCTTCTCTCCATCCATTCTCTGATCACCTCCCTCCTTTTTCTCTGTCCTTATATTCCCCTCCAATGCTAGGTCAATCCTTTCCAGGATCAGGACCCTCTCCATATTTCTTCATGGGAGTCATTTGTTATGCGATTTGTGCCTTGGGTATTCAGGGCTTCTGGGCTAATTAATATCCACTTATCAGAGATTGCATTCCATGTGTATTCTTTTGTGATTGGGTTACCTCATTTAGGATGATATTTTCCAGATCAAACCATTTGCCTAAAAATTTTGTGAATTCATTGTTTCTAATTGCTGAGTAGTATTCCATTGTGTAAATATACCACATTTTCTGTATCCATTCCTCCTTTGAGGGGCATCTGGGTTCTTTCCAGCTTCTGGTTGTTATAAATAAGGCTGCTATGAACATAATGGAGCATGTGTCTTTATTGCATGCTGGGGAATCCTTTGGGTATATGCCCAGGAGAGGTATAGCAGGGTCCTCCGGAAGTGTCATGTCCAGTTTTCTGAGGAACTGCCAAACTGACTTCCAAAGTGGTTGTACCATCTTAAAGCCCCACCAGCAGTGGAGGAGTGTTCCTCTTTCTCCACATCCTTGCCAACACCTGCTGTCTCCTGAGTTTTTGACCTTAGCCATTCTGACTGGTGTAAGGTGAAATCTCAGAGTTGTTTTGATTTGCATTTCCCTAATGACTAATGATGTTGAGCACTTCTTTTTTTATTTATTTATTTATTTATTTATTTATTTATTTTTTTATTTTTTTATTATTCGATATAATTTATTTACATTTCAAATGATTTCCCCTTTTCTAGCCCCCCCACTCCCCGAAAGTCCCGCAAGCCCCCTTCTCTTCCCCTGTCCTCCCACCCACCCCTTCCCACTTCCCCGTTCTGGTTTTGCTGAATACTGTTTCACTGAGTCTTTCCAGAACCAGGGGCCACTCCTCCTTTCTTCTTGTACCTCATTTGATGTGTGGATTATGTTTTGGGTATTCCAGTTTTCTAGGTTAATATCCACTTATTAGTGAGTGCATACCATGATTCACCTTTTGAGTCTGGGTTACCTCACTTAGTATGATATTCTCTAGCTCCATCCATTTGCCTAAGAATTTCATGAATTCATTGTTTCTAATGGCTGAATAGTACTCCATTGTGTATATATACCACATTTTTTGCATCCACTCTTCTGTTGAGGGATACCTGGGTTCTTTCCAGCATCTGGCAATTACAAATAGGGCTGCTATGAACATAGTAGAACATGTATCCTTATTACATGGTGGGGAGTCTTCTGGGTATATGCCCAGGAGTGGTATAGCAGGATCTTCTGGAAGTAAGGTGCCCAGTTTTCGGAGGAACCGCCAGACTGATTTCCAGAGTGGTTGTACCAATTTGCAACCCCACCAGCAGTGGAGGAGTGTTCCTCTTTCTCCACACCCTCTCCAACACTTGCTGTCTCCTGAATTTTTAATCTTAGCCATTCTGACTGGTGTAAGATGAAATCTTAGGGTTGTTTTGATTTGCATTTCCCTAATGACTAATGAAGTTGAGCATTTTTTAAGATGCTTCTCCGCCATCCGAAGTTCTTCAGGTGAGAATTCTTTGTTTAACTCTGTACCCCATTTTTTAATAGGGTTGTTTGGTTTTCTGGAGTCTAACTTCTTGAGTTCTTTATATATATTGGATATTAGCCCTCTATCTGATGTAGGATTGGTGAAGATCTTTTCCCAATTTGTTGGTTGCCGATTTGTCCTCTTGATGGTGTCCTTTGCCTTACAGAAACTTTGTAATTTTATGAGGTCCCATTTGTCAATTCTTGCTCTTAGAGCATACGCTATTGGTGTTCTGTTCAGAAACTTTCTCCCTGTACCGATGTCCTCAAGGGTCTTCCCCAGTTTTTTTTCTATTAGCTTCAGAGTGTCTGGCTTTATGTGGAGGTCCTTGATCCATTTGGATTTGAGCTTAGTACAAGGAGACAAGGATGGATCAATTCGCATTCTTCTGCATGCTGACCTCCAGTTGAACCAGCACCATTTGTTGAAAAGGCTATCTTTTTTCCATTGGATGTTTTCAGCCTCTTTGTCGAGGATCAAGTGGCCATAGGTGTGTGGGTTCATTTCTGGATCTTCAATCCTGTTCCATTGATCCTCCTGCCTGTCACTGTACCAATACCATGCAGTTTTTAACACTATTGCTCTGTAGTATTGCTTGAGGTCAGGGATACTGATTCCCCCAGATTTCCTTTTGTTGCTGAGAATAGTTTTAGCTATCCTGGGTTTTTTGTTGTTCCAGATGAATTTGATAATTGCTCTTTCTAACTCTGTGAAGAATTGAGTTGGGATTTTGATGGGTATTGCATTGAATCTGTATAGTGCTTTAGGCAAAATGGCCATTTTAACTATATTGATTCTGCCGATCCATGAGCATGGGAGGTTTTCCCATTTTTTGAGGTCTTCTTCCATTTCCTTCTTCAGAGTCTTGAAGTTCTTGTCATACAGATCTTTCACATGTTTGGTAAGAGTCACCCCAAGATACTTTATACTGTTTGTGGCTATTGTGAAGGGGGTCATTTCCCTAATTTCTTTCTCAGCCTGCTTATCCTTTGAGTATAGGAAGGCCACTGATTTGCTTGAGTTGACTTTATAACCTGCCACTTTGCTGAAGTTGTTTATCAGCTGTAGGAGCTCTCTAGTGGAGTTCTTTGGGTCACTTAGGTAGACGATCATGTCATCTGCAAATAATGATAGTTTGACTTCTTCCTTTCCAATTTGTATCCCTTTGACCTCCTTATGTTGTCGAATTGCCCGAGCTAGTACCTCAAGTACAATATTGAAAAGATAAGGAGAAAGGGGGCAGCCTTGTCTGGTCCCTGATTTCAGTGGGATTGCTTCAAGTTTCTCTCCATTTAGTTTGATGCTGGCTACCGGTTTGCTGTATATTGCTTTTACTATGTTTAGGTATGGGCCTTGAATTCCTGTTCTCTCCAAGACTTTAAGCATGAAGGGATGCTGAATTTTGTCAAATGCTTTTTCAGCATCCAATGAAATGACCATGTGGTTTTGTTCTTTGAGTTTGTTTATGTAGTGGATTGTATTGATGGATTTCCGTATATTGAACCAACCCTGCATTCCCGGGATAAAGCCTACTTGATCATGGTGGATGATCGTTTTGATGTGTTCTTGGATTCGGTTGGCAAGAATTTTATTGAGTATTTTTGCATCGATGTTCATAAGGGAAATTGGTCTGAAGTTCTCTTTCTTTGTTGGATCTTTGTGTGGCTTTGGTATCAGCGTAATTGTGGCTTCGTAGAAGGAATTGGGTAGTGTTCCTTCTGTTTCTATTTTGTGGAATAGTTTGAAGAGTATTGGTGTTAACTCTTCTTTGAAGGTCTGGTAGAATTCTGCACTGAAGCCATCTGGTCCTGTGCTTTTTTTGGTTGGAAGACTTTCTATGACTCCTTCTATTTCTTTAGGCATTATGGGACTGTTTAGATGGTCTAGTTGGTCCTGATTTAATTTTGGTATTTGGTATCTGTCAAGGAAATTGTCCATTTCCTCCAGATTCTCCAGTTGTGTTGAGTATAGGCTCTTGTAGTAGGATCTGATGATTTCTTGGATTTCCTCAGTTTCCGTTGTTATATCTCCCTTTTCATTTCTAAGTTTGTTAATTTGGATACTTTCTCTGTGCCCTTTGGTCATTCTGGCTAAGGGTTTATCTATCTTGTTGATTTTCTCAAAGAACCAGCTCCTCGTATTGTTGATTTTTTGTATGGTTCTCTTTGTTTCTACTTGATTGATTTCGGCCCTGAGTTTGATGATTTCCTGCCTTCTACTCCTCCTGGGCGAAATAGCTTCTTTTTGTTCCAGGGCTTTCAGGTGTGTCATTAAGCTTTTAATGTATGCTCTCTCCATTTTCTTTTTGGAGGCACTCAGGGCTATGAGTTTTCCTCTTAGCACTGCTTTCATTGTGTCCCATAGATTTGGGTATGTTGTGTTTTCATTTTCATTGTGTTCTAAAAAGTCTTTAATTTCTTTCTTTATTTCTTCCTTGACCAAGGTATCATTGAGTAGAGTATTGTTCAGTTTCCACGTGTATGTGGGCTTTCTGTTGTTTCTGTTGCTATTGAAGACCACTTTTACTCCATAGTGATCAGATAGGAGGCATGGGATTAGTTCGATCCTCTTATATTTGTTGAGGTCTGTCTTGTGACCAATTATATGGTCGATTTTGGAGAAGGTACCATGAGGTGCTGAGAAAAAGGTATATTCTTTTGTTTTAGGATAGAATGTTCTATATATATCTGTTAAATCTAATTGGTCCAAAGCTTCAATTAGTTTCATTGTGTCCCTGTTTAGTTTCTGTTTTCCTGATCGGTCCATTGAGGAAAGTGCAGTGTTGAAGTCACCCACAATTATTGTGTTAGGTGCAATGTGTGCTTTTAGTTTTAATAAAGTTTCTTTTACGAAAGAGGGTGCCCTTGCATTTGGGGCATAGATGTTCAGGATTGACAGTTCTTCTTTTTGTATTTTTCCTTTGACCAGCAAGAAGTGTCCCTCAGGGTCTCTTTTGATGACTTTGGGTTGAAAGTCAATTTTATCTGATATTAAAATGGCTACTCCAGCTTGTTTCCTGAGACCATTTGCTTGTAAAATTGTCTTCCAGCCTTTTACTCTAAGGTAGTGTTTGTCTTTGACCCTGAGGTGTGTTTCCTGTAAGCAGCAAAATGTAGGGTCCTGTTTACGTATCCATTCAGTTAGTCTGTGTCTTTTTATTGGGGCATTAAGTCCATTGATGTTAAGAGATATTAAGGAATAGTGATTGTTACTTCCTATCATTTTTGACTTTATTTTTTAAATTTGAATGCTTAACTTCTTTTGGGTTTGATGAAAGGTTACTATCTTGCTTTTTCCAGGGTGAAGTTTCCCTCCTTGTATTGGTGTTGTCCTCCTATTATCCTTTTTAGGGCCGGGTTTGTGGATAGATATTGGGTAAACTTGGTTTTGTCATGAAATATCTTAGTTTCTCCATCTATGGTGATTGAGAGTTTTGCTGGATATAGTAGTTTTGGTTGGCATTTGTGTTCTCTTAGAGTCTGCATGAGATCTGCCCAGGACCTTCTAGCCTTCATAGTCTCAGGTGAAAAGTCTGCTGTGATTCTGATAGGTCTTCCTTTATATGTTACTTGGCCTTTTTCTCTTACTGCCTTTAGTATTCTTTCTTTGTTTAGAACATTTGGTGTTTTGATTATTATGTGACGGGAAGTATTTCTGTTCTGGTCCAGTCTGTTTGGAGTTCTGTAGGCTTCTTGTATATTCATGGGCATCTCTCTCTTTAGGTTAGGGAAGTTTTCTTCCATAATTTTATTGAAGATATTTGCTGGCCCTTTAAGTTGTAAATCTTCACTCTCCTCTATGCCTATAATCCTTAGGTTTGGTCTTCTCATTGTGTCCTGGATTTCCTGGATATTTTGGGTTACAAGCTTTTTGCATTTTGCATTTTCTTTAACTGTTGAGTCCATGGTTTCTATGGAATCTTCAGCATCTGAGATTCTTTCTTCTATCTCTTGTATTCTGTTGTTGATATTTGTATCTCTGTCCCCTGATTTCTTCCCAAGGCTTTCTATCTCCAAAGTTGTCTCCCTTTGAGTTTTCTTAGTTGTTTCTACTTCTGATTTTAGATCCTGGATGGTTTTGCTTAGCTCCTTCACTTGCATGTTTGTGTTTTCCTGTAATTCTTTAAGAGATTTTTGTGTTTTCTCTTTCATGAACTCAGCCTGTTGACCAAAGTTCTCCTGTATTTCTTTAAGAGATTTTTGTGTTTCGTCTTTCATGACCTCAGCCTGTTGAGCAAAGTTCTCCTGTATTTCTTTAAGTGTTTTTTGCATTTCCTCCTTGTTGGCTTTTGTATTCTCCTGGATTTCTTTCAATGATTTTTGTGTTTCCCTTGCAAGGGCTTCTAACTTTTGATCCATTGTCTCCTGAATTTCTTTATGTATGACCTTCATGTGTTCCTGTACCAGCATCATGACCAGTGATTTTAAATCCAAATCTTGTTTTACTGGTGTGATGGGGTATCCAGGACATGTTGGTAGAGGAGAATTGGGTTCAGATGTTGCCATATTGCCTTGATTTCTGTTAGTGACGTTCCTGCGTTTGCCTTTTGCCATCTAGATCTCACTGGTGTTAGTTTATCTTGTCAGTGCTGGACTCACCAGTGCAAGCTGCCCCTTCCCAGTTGGCCTCTGGTGCACAGCTTACCTCCTGCACTGCTTGTAGACAGTGTGCTGCTGCCCAGGCTGTTCAGATCCCAAAGCAGGTACCCGAAGGCTCCCGCTGGGGCCCGCTGGATTCACTGGAGCACCCTGACTTCTCCCAGCTGGCCGCCCGGAAGCCCAGCTAGCCACTTGCAGGACTTGGAGATGTAATGCTGCCGCCCAGACTGATCTGGATCCGGAAGCGGAGAGAGTAGAGCTAAGGGCTTCTGCCTGAGGCCTTGCCCCAGATTGTGTCTGTGGAGCAGATGGAGCCTGTGTGCACTCCCAGGGAGTGCCGATGGTGTATGCTACTGTGACCTCCCCTGTGTTCCGCTCACTCCGCTGGGCAGCCGATCTGCCAACCGGGCTGTCGCACACAAGGTTAGCCTGGCCGCCCAGTCCCTGAGTCCAGGCAAAAGCCTGGGAGGCCAAGGTCTGAGCAAAGTTCCCCTATGGCTTTGACTGTTAATTGGGTTTGCCAGGTGACTAGGATGGCGGGCGTGCGCGCCAGCGCTCCCTGAAAGCGCCGGGAGAGTCTGCTTTGCTAACAATCACCTGGGCGGGTTGACTCACAGATGGCCCACCAAGCCGCCCAGTTCTTGGGGTCAGTCCTGTGCCTTTTGGGGCCTGGACCCCCGCTTTGTTAGCCTTAGGCTATGCCTGTTACTGGTCTGCCCGCCTGAGCTCTCTGTCGCCCTGCAGGCAAAATGGCGGCGGTGCGCTCGCAGGCCTGGGCAAAAAACCTCCTGGTTGGGTTGGCACCCCGATGGCCCCCCGACCCGCCCAGGGCCTGGGTGCAGGCCAACGCCCGTTGGGCTCAGACCACCGCGGTGTTGGCCTCGGATTATGTTTGTGTACCTCAGTCTGTCCGATTCCTGGAGTACGGAGCCAAGATGGATGCTCCTCTCCTGACTGGTGGGAGGCCGAGTTCTGAAGTGGCCTCCGTGCAGGAAAGGCGCCGCACAACTGCAGCTGCTTGCTGTCCGGCTGGTCAGCGAAGGTCAGTGGTCGTGGGCGCAGGGCCTAACTGGTCCCTGTGACGCCTTGGTTCCACTGCTGATGGCCCTTCAGCTGGAGCAGCCACTGCTGCCGCTGCTGCCCGAGCACTTCTTAAGGTGCCTCTCGGCCATCCGAATTTCTTCAGGTGAAAATTCTTTGTTTAGATCTGTACCCCATTTTTTTAAATAGGGTTATTTGGTTCCCTGGGGTCTAACTTCTTGAGTTCTTTGTATATATTGGATATTAGCCCTCTATCAGATGTAGGGTTGGTGAATATCCTTTCCCAATTTGATGGTTGCCGTTTTGTCTTTTTAACAGTGTCCTTTGCCTTACAGAAACTTTGTAATTTTATGAGGTCCCATTTGTCAATTCTTGATCTTAGAGCATAAACTATTGGTGATCTGTTCAGGAGCTTTTCCCCTGTGCCCATGTCCTCAAGGGTCTTCCCCGGTTTCTTTTCTATTAGTTTCAGTGTATCTGGTTTTACATGGAGGTCCTTGATCCATTTAAGTTAGAACCGACCTTAAGTTCCTGGGAGAGAACCAATCAGCAAGCTCTATGTGTAGAAACTCACCGGGAAAGCTGGGGAGGCTGAAAGATCACTGCTTTAGGAAAGCAAGTGTGCAGTGCTGAGGAGGTGGCTCAGCAGGCAAAGTCCCTGAGGACAAGCACAGAGCCCAGTTCAGATCCCCACCACCCGTGCAAACACAGGGGTATGGTAGGACAGCAGTAACTCCGGTGCTGGGAAGGCAGAGACAGGAAGATCCCTGGACTTGCTGGCCGGATAGTCAGTCTGGCTGAATTAGTGAGCTCTGGCTTCAGTGAGACATTCTGCCTCAGAACATAGGGTGGGATGGATTGCAGAAGAAATTGGATGCCAATTTCTGGCTTGCACATGCGTGTGCACACCCACACACGCACACATGTATACATACACACTATACACATACAAATAAAAACATTTAAATACAAGACAAGCAAGTTCTTTGTATCAAGTCTAGAGTTAGAGCTTGTTGCTAAGCTAGATTCTGTAACAGGGGAAGCTTTAAAAAACTGTGGAGTGTTCAGAGATGGTCAAGAATTCCTTTCTGTGATATGAGAATGCACCAGCTGTGGTGAGAAGCAGAGGCTAAGCAGAGAATAAACAAACCTTCAGATGTTGAAAGACAGAGACTTGACCTATTTCTCTCCAACTAATGGCAGTAAAATCCAATTGCATCAACCTGGGGGCATCTCATCTAGCCTGCTACTGTTCAGAAGAGTCTCCCAGGCAATAGCTCCCAGCAGGTAATCACTTCAGGCTGAAGTGCCATCCTGCACAGCACCTGTCTGAGGCACTTGGAGGAAAATGTAAGCTTTTAATGAATGGAGCCCGCAGCAGTCTGCTGTGGCTTTAGACCCAGGTCCTGATCTTTTGAGCCAAAAGATTAGACTCTGTCTTTTTGCTTCTGGAAGAAGGAAGGACTGGATGTCCCGAATCTCAGAGAGGCTGCCATAATGCTTACAAGGTTTCTTCATGATAAGCACTGCAATAGTTACTTTCTTTTATGCTGTGATAAAATGCCAGACCAAAGTAACACGCAACATGGAAGACTTACAGTTCAGGAGGATCATCCTATAATGGAACGCCATGGTGACAGGTGAGATGTCACGGGATAAGAATGGGAGGCAGTGAGTCACACTGCATCCTTAGGCAGGAAGCAGAGAGATGCACGCTGGCACACAGATAGCATTTTTTATATTATTAACGCTGAAGCTCCCTAGCCCAGAGCCTGGTGATGCTCACAATTAGGGTGGTTCTTCCCACATTCAAGAGCAGAATCCAGAAGCCTCTTCATGGACATGTCGGGGTTGCCATGGTGATCTAAATCTGAAAATTTGACCAGATCAACCTCCAGAGGCTCTTCAGCTCTGTCTTGCAGAGGATGCCGCTTACTTCTTGATCTCTTTTCTTTAAACACATTTCAACACACCCATGTCTTTATAAAGCTATAGCACAGAGCGCTGGTGCTTAAACTCGAGACTTCATGGCATCTAAACCTCTGCCATTGCTTTCTTTACTATGCCGTCATAAATTCATTAAACAACATGTATAAACTGCATTGGAATGACCTTTGTCTAGTGACTTAAAAAAAGTTCCCACTCTACCCTATTATCTGCTTTGGAGTCCTTTCCCCCTCATTTTGAACTCACAGGCAAATATTTGTGTATCAACCTAACTCCCTTCAAATTTTTAAAATACTTGTTCATCATTATTTTTTTTTAACTTAATATTTTGTGAAAGATTCCTAAAAGGCTGGAAGCCATAGATACAAGATTGCATTTGTAATGCCTTTCAGTAGCCAAGGGGGAATATATCGTTCTATTTTTTTCTGTATAGGAGGCTTATTCTTGAATCCACACAGGACTTTTGCAGTCTCTCTTCCTTACCTAACATCTCACCCCTGGACGCTCAAAGAACAGATCCTGCTGCTAACTGGACTCCTCCCCTTGGATGATTCCTCCAGGATTCAAACTGTCCTTGAACTTCCCGACCCAAACTCCTGGCAACATCACAGTTTCTTAGTTTGGCAAAGGGCGCCACCATCTGGTCACTTCTAGAAACCAGAATCCCAGAAAAAGGTCACAGAGACCCTCCCACTTCCAATAAAGAGTTCCATGGAAATGTGCTCTAAAAAAAGAAAAAGAAAGAAAGAAAGAAAGAAAGAAAGAAAGAAAGAAAGAAAGAAAGAAAGAAAGAAAGAAAGAAAGAAAGAAAGAAGAAAGAAAGAAAGAAAGAAAGAAAGAAAGAAGAAAGAAAGAAGAAAGAAAGAAAGAAAATACTTGCATAGTTTCTCATTCTTACTAGGCTACCTCCTTACACCAGTTCAAGGTACAGCATCTCCCACCTGAACAGTGTACAGATAGATTCTCAGTTGGGAGTGAGAAGTTTATTCTTGTTGGACATACTGGCATTTTGAGATGTAAATGTCATTGTCACATTCCATCAATAAATTCTTTTTGTTCCTCGAAACTCCCCTTGACCTTGACCATGCCTTAGACCTGTTTAGTGCAGCCCAGCTCACATGAGTGGCTACAAGTCACTGTGTCCTCACCTTTGTGCTGTCACACTGCCTTTCAGTATTTGAGCAAGTTGCTCTGCCTCTCCTGAGGCTCCCATACCCATCAATTTGCCTGTCAGATACCTCCCGCTGCTGCTATGGGGTCCAAACTAATTCCCACCAATAGTCACATCTCCGCGTTTCCATCCCTCCCTGGGAGGGCCTTTCTCAGCCACTTCCCTTTCATTTCCTTTTTCCACTAAATCAGCCCTCCCTAATTGA